>NW_026943822.1:20076268-20228768 GCF_035594765.1 Anolis carolinensis | reverse complement strand
TTCAACTGGATAAGCTCCTTTACAAGTTGGTCTGAAATCTGGAGGAGATTCACCGCTGAGTTATTGAAGGCCTTCCATGGTGAGGTGGCCATGGAAGACACAAGCTCTGGAGACGTCTGCGATGTGCTAAGAGTGGTTGAGTCAGCTTCAGAATTGACACTGGAAGAAGAAGAAGAGAATGGATTCACAAAGGATTTGTTCCCCACATCCTTTGAAAGCAGGCATGACAAGGGAAGGCCATGATGCGGAGCAGGCAAACACCTCCTCGGTTAGTCATGTTCTGATGGTTTGTCATGTCAAATTGCTCCTCCATGGACGATTCGAAGCGACAGGCACTGTTTCTTTTCCTCATCAAAGTCTCCCACCTGGAGCCATTGTTCACCCGTTCTGAGAGAGACCTGCCATTGAAGCGCGGAGACCCTGGATACGCACACAAAACAGAAGCCTTCAATTGCAGAAAAAGAGATGATATTGAGGCAGCTATGGGGAGGGGTGGCCAAAAAAAAAGGCCTTATCTATGTACATAAAAGAGTGATGGAATCACGGCAGCGGACAAAACAACAAAACTACACATCCCAGAAACACTAAACCTGGCAGCACAACCCCTCATCCATGCCTCTACGTTCATACAACAAAAAGAAAAGAAAAATTAAGTCCTAATTAGAGGGAGAGGAATAATTGTTTTTATCCAATTGCTGCCAGTTAGAAGGCTAAGCTCCGCCCACTTGGTCTCCTAGCAACCCACTCATGCCAGGGGACAGGGAGAGTTAGGCCTCATTTAGGCCTCTTCTACCCTGCCTATAAAATACAGATTATCAGATTAGAACTGGATTATATGGCAGTGTAGACTCAAGGCCCTTCCACACAGCTATATAACCCATTTATAATCTTATATTATCTGCTTTGAACTGGATTATCTTGAGTCCACGCTGTCATATAATCCACTTATACAGCTGTGTAGAAGGGGCCTCATATAATCCAGTTCTAAGCAGATAATATAAAATTATAAATATACAGTAGAGTCTCATTTATCCACCATAAACAGGCCGCTGCCATATAATCCACTTCAGTGTGCATTTTATACAGCTGTGTAGAAGGGGCCTCATATAATCCAGTTCTAAGCAGATAATATAAAATTATAAATATACAGTAGAGTCTCACTTATCCAACATAAACAGGCCGCTGCCATATAATCCACTTCAGTGTGCATTTTATACAGCTGTGTAGAAGGGGCCTCATATAATCCAGTTCTAAGCAAATAATATAAAATTATAAATATACAGTAGAGTCTCACTTATCCAACATAAACAGGCCGGCACCTTTACCCTTTACCTTAACTACCACCAATTCCTCAATACTTTATTTCCCATACCACCATACTTCGCCACAGCAACGCGTGGCCGGGCACAGCTAGTCATTTGTAAAAAAAGAAAAGAAAAAGAAACGCTAACTTCCCAATGGAATTTCCCTGCAGCCCTCCAATTGCTAGCACTGCAAAAAAGCGAAACATTGAAAACTATTCCACGCCTAAATCTCTCATATTCGCTGCCTTTTCCTCACCTTCCTAACATTATGAATAGGAACGTCTGTCTCCTCTCCCAAGCTTCAAAGCGCAGAACAGAGTACGGTTTTTTTTAATAGAGAGAGAGAGTTTCCTTAATTTCAGCAGCTCTGAAAAACCCATTAGCATCCTACTCGAGCCTGCCTAAAATATTCATCTGCAAGATGGTTTATGCAAAACTGCCATGCTCTCTTAAAAGCAGTGGCACACACACACACACAAATTCGTGTCAGCTTTTAAATCCGTCGCCCTTGCCCCTCCAGCCTGCCCATCCATTTAAAAAAATAGAGAGAGATGTTCCCGGAGCAAATGGATGGAGCTGAACTGCTGCGCAATTGCAGAAAAAGCTGCAACAGTTCCAAAGAAACTACTCCCAGATGCAGGTGATCACCTCAAAATTGATGCTCAGAAGTATCTTAAGGGCTCATCTACATTGATTCCCCAAATAGTATATTCCCAGCGACCCCATTAACATCACACAACAGTGAGATCACTATATCTGGCCACGTGCCTGCCAAACTCACCTCACTGTTAGGGTGTGCAAAAAATGAATTAAAATAAAATTAACTAGAGCTGTTCACAGATCCAGGTTTTATTGCATGATCTGAGGGGAAACGATGCCAGAAAAAGTGGTTTCTTAAGTCTGATGCTTTAAACCTAGGTCTTATTACATGATCCGAGGAGAAACAATGCCAGAAAAAGAGGTTTCTTAAGTCTGATGCTTTAAACCCAGGTCTTATTGCATGATCCGAGGAGAAACAATGCCAGAAAAAGTGGTTTCTTAAGTCTGATGCTTTAAACCCAGTTCTTATTGCATGATCCGAGGAGAAACAATGCCAGAAAAATGGTTTCTTAAGTATGATGCTTTAAACCCAGTCCTTATTGAAATATCTGAGGAAAAACGATGCCTGAAAAAGTGGTTTCTCAAGTCTGATGGGTTAAACCCTGGTCCTATTGCAGGATTTGAGGAGAAATAATGCCAGAAAAGGTGGTTTCTTAAGTCTGATGCTTTAAACTGAATGTATTGGTGGTTGTTTGATATTATTACTGTTGTATTAACTTTTGTTTTAACTTTTGTTTTATTACCTTATTGTGTTTTAACCTGTGTATATTGTGCTAATGTATTTGTGTTGTTACTTTTGTAACAATGTGAGCCGCCCCAAGTCCCCACGGGGAGATGGTGGCGGGTATAAATAAAGTATTATTATTATTATTATTATTATTACTACTACTATTATTATTATCCAAGGTCTTATTGCATGATCTGAGGAGAAACGATGCCAGAAAAAGCGGTTACTTAAGTCTGATGCTTTAAACCCAGGTCTTATTGCATGATCTGAGGAGAAACAATGCCAGAAAAAGTGGTTTCTTAAGTCTGATGCTTTAAACCCAGGTCTTATTAAAGTATCTGAGGAAAAACGATGCCCAAAAAGGTGGTTTCTTAAGTCTGATGCCTTAAGTTCAAGTCTTATCGAAGGATATAAGGGGAAACGATGTCTGAAAAAGTGGTTTCTTAAGTCTTGTGCCTTAAACCCAAGTCTTACTGAAGGATCTGAGGAAAAAAGTGGTTTCTTAAGTCTGATGCTCCAAAAATTATGGAAAGGGAAGCCTGGAAAGTTTCCCCATTGCTGCTAAGGGTCGAATCTTTCTGGATCTTTTAGCTGCTGGATCCCAATCGAAAAATAGATTTTTCTCCAGTGGAATTTGGGAAGCTCCCAAAAAACAGATCGGGGGGGGGGGGGGGGTTGAAATCCAGCCACCAAAATGGCATGGTTTGTAGCTGAATTGTACACCTCTAATATTCACTAAGAAGATACACAGTGCTTAATAAATACTGCCATTGGTGCAAATGTCCTCCCAAGTGTGAATACTCTCAGTGGGGCTTCTCCTATAACAGCAAGTATCCATAGAAAGAAATGCAAAAGCAGTGGTTCCCAGCCTTTGGTCCTCTGGATGTTTGGCCAAGGACAAAGTTAGCCAGTCCAGACACTGTCTGGAGACACAGGAATGCCAAGAGTCAAGGAGATTAAACTGTTGTAAACAACAAACATTCTCCACAAATGCTTGGAGATTTACAAGGGGCTGTCTCTGGAGATCAGGTGTTTGGTGAGTCAGCGTCTTCTCTTTAACAGATGGTGCATATGAATCTTCTCCTTCTCTTTTTTGGCAATTCCAAAGGGCGTATGTGTCTCTTCATCATCTGTCAGGAACTACTAAGAAAGGAGTCCCTCCAGCTCCTTAAACAGCCAACTTCTCAGCTTCAAGGAGAGAGAGTCTGGAGCAAAGAAAATCCTCCTCACGATCGGATTCCTCTCCATCAGATTCCTTGGATTCAGAAGACGACTTATGACAGACAATAATTTCAATGTGTTGTTGAAGGCTTTCATGGCCGGGATCACTCAGAGGTTGTGCCTGCCATAGATGTGGGCGAAATGTCAGGAGAGAATACTTCTGGAGCATGGCCATACAGCCCGGAAAACATACAACTACCCAATAATTTCTTATTCTCATACAATAAGGGCATTTACACCCCTTATTTGGTGTAGTTATAATTACAAATAGTGTTTGAGTTACAAATAACAAATAAAGCCAGTTTCTCATTATCCCATTATTTTTTCTCGTTCCTGAGTTTCATGACTCACGGGCACAAGGCAGAATCCCCCATGTTTTGTACAGTTTGGTATGGCAAGCAAAATAAACAGTTGGAAAGGACTTTGACTTGCTAACATGATCCGGGATTTATTGACATGCCCTTGCTAATGAGAGAGAAAGTCTATGGCTGATAAATACATTTGGCAGCCATGGATAGAGGTGGTGAGGGTGGGAAGAAATGCCAGAGGCATTGTGTTAAACAAAAAGCACCAAGCAAGCTGTTGGGAGGAAGCAGCCTGTTTAGAAAGAGGTTGAATCAGAAAGGGGGACAGGAATGAAGAGGTAAAACTAGGTTATGGAAGCCAGAACATTCAAGCTACACCTCAATGGATATCTTCTAAATGTCAGCATCCACCTAAAACCTTCCTAATAACCTGGAAGTAGGTAAGGTAAAGATTTCCCCCTGACATTAAGTCCAGTTGTGTCCAACTCTGGGGGTTGGTGCCCATCTCTATTTCTAAGCCAAAGAGCTGGCGTTGTCCATAGACACCTTACAAGGCCAAGTGGCTGGCATAACTGCATGGAATGTCGTTACCTTCCGGCTGGAGTGGTACCTAATTATCTACTCACATTTGCATGTTTTTGAACGGCTAGGTTAGTAGAAGCTGAAGCTAACAGCAGGCGCTCACTCGGCTCCCCGGATTTGAACCTGCGATCTTTTTTTTTTTTGTCAAATTTTTTATTGAAAATTTTATATTAAGGAATATGAGAAAGAAAGAAAAAAAATTTGCACATCGAAAGTGGTAGAACATTGTTTGTTTATAGTAAAGTAGGAAATAAGTTAGAAGAAAGAGAAAAAAAAGGATTTTGTTAACTTCCATCTAACTTTAACTGGTTCATCCTAAAAAAACAACTACAGTAGAGTCTCACTTATCCAACACTCGCTTATCCAACATTCTGGATTATCCAACACATTTTTGTAGTCAATGTTTTCAATGCATCGTGATATTTTGGTGCTAAATTCGTAAATACAGTAATTACTACATAGCATTACTGTGTATTGAACTACTTTTTCTGTCACATTTGTTGTCTAACATGATGTTTTGGTGCTTAATTTGTAAAATCATAACCTATTTTGATGTTTAATAGGCTTTTTCTTAATCTCTCCTTATTATCCAACATATTCGCTTATCCAACGTTCTGCCGGCCCGTTTATGTTGGATAAGTGAGACTCTACTGTATATATATAAAAATTCATAGATCACCGCATCCCCTTCGTCATCGATAACCTCAAAGATTGTCTCTAAATCAGCAGACAGGTTCCAATTTCATTTGTTTTAGATAGTCCTTTACCAAGTCCCAATTAGTTTCTTTCTTCGGTAAACCTTGATTTGAAGATAACCAATATGTGAGTTTGTCCATGTTCATCACCTCCATAACTTTATTTAGCCACTCCTCCTTATTCGGAATCTCCTTTCGTCTCCAAAACTTGGCATATGTTATTCTGGCGGCCGTTACTTGGAACCTGCGATCTTTTGGTCTGCAAGTTTAGCAGCTCAATGCTTTAACACGCTGTGCCACTGAGGGCTCCTTAGCCTGGAAGTAACAAGCTACAAATAGCTAAAGCGAGCCCTTCAGGGATGCATTTACACAGTATAATTAATGCAGTGTGACACCACTTGAACTACCATGGATTATTATTATTATTAATAATAATAATAATAATAATAATTTTTTTGTATGCTGCCTCCATCTCCCCAATGGGGACTCAGAGCAGCTCACAATACAATAATATAATATCTTAAATTCACAGTTGAGACATCAAAGAATGTATTTAAAAACAAATTAAACAAGTCATGATTTAAAATAGACATAATTAAAATATTAAACAATCATCCAAGGCGTTAAAAGGTCCACTATAGGACAACAGTCTGGGCGACAGTCAAAACTGATGAAGGGAGTGTCTATTACAGAATAGAACAATACATCAAAGTTTCAATGTGGATATGGGCCAGGTTATAACGGACTTGTCTACTCAAAAGTACAATGGAACAGCCATGTTTTTAATTGCTTCCAGAAGACAGTGAGGGTGGGAGTCAACCTAATCTAACTAACCTTAAGTGGGAATCCCTAACCTTAAGGAAATTGAATCCAAGGAGTTGCAGTTTGGTGAGGTGGAATTGTAGGCTCCTGCCACAAATTGTGATGGAATATCCTTCCCTAGAGAAGCTGGATGTCCATCTGTGTTTCTGTATATCCAGGGCTTGGACTGGATGGCTTTGGGGGTCTCTTCCCCACCTTGGATCCAAAGCATCACTGTTTTCCCATCCACCCTGAAAGTGTGAATCTTCTCAAGCTGGCAATGCAATGCTTCCCACTTGATTTGGATGAGCCCAAAGAGGGACAAAAGGAAGGACACCGTCTCATCCCACTTAGAGAACAGACGAAGGCCACCCCAAGGTTCCCTACCAAATGTAAATGAAATACCGTGAGATGAGCCGAGCTGATCATCTTCCCACCAGTTCCATTTCAGGAGGCAGCCAAGCACTTTGCGGATCTTTTTTTAAACCCAAAAATCTAATTAGCGCAAGGTCTCCTTGAGCAGGGTCAGCGCGCTGGGTTGCTCAATCTGATTGATATTCTCTCCGCCGAGGTCAGGACAAGGACGAGGTCAAACCAGCCTCGATCAAAGGCACCTTAATCTCCCACTGTTTGCTGCTTCCTTTCTGTGCTTTTAACACATTGTTCGGCTGGGAACTGGCGAGACTCGCCAACTTGGGAGGCTGGAGGAAGGAGGGAGACGGGCCAGGAAAGCATTGGGCTTTCTGAAACAGAAGGTCAAGTTCATCTCAACACATTTGACTCCCTGCAGCGAAGGGCACAAAGGAGCTTCTTCCATTCCTCGGAGTCCACCAGACTGTCTTTGATGCCGGCAGGGTCCTCCAAGGCATTTGCAGAAGCAGCAGGAAGTCAAAGGAGGTAGCTCTGCCTTTCAACAGCTTGCCGCCATTGCCTGGCAGCTTAAGACAGGTGCCACATTATTTTCACATCATGGCTGCCATGCCAGCCAGGTGATGAGAACACTAAATTTTCCATATAGGCTTTAAGATGAGCTCTCCAAGGTGCTGAAGCTTGTCCCTAAATAGGTCCAGTACCTTGGAGAGCTCCTTAAAACCTGTAAAAACAGTCATTTTTTAAAAAGATTGAGTGGTATTGGAAGGAGGGTTAACAGGAGGACTTTACGGATCTAGAAATGAAGAACCAGAGGGCCATGTGTGGCTTGCAGACTTCAATTACTGCTACAAATCTTTTTCCTTTCCACAACTGTGATGTCTGGTGTGTTGTGTTCCAGAACTTTGTCAGTCTGGATATTATTATTATTATTTCACTCTGATCTTATTATTATTATTATTATTATTGAATTTATTATTTTACTCTATTTATTATTACTTGTATTATTTTCCTGTATTTATTATTATTATTATTATTATTATTATTATTATTATTATTATTACATGTATTATTTTGCTCCATTATTATTAAAATGATACATAAGCACATTGACATTGAAGAGGATGAGAATAATGATTTGATCAGAGTTGGACAGTCTTATCTTAAATTTGAGCTTTATGTAAATATTCAAAAACATTTAACCTACTGATGCCTCAGTTAATGTAATTTTATTTGTATCTGTTTTTATTTCTGAAATTTACAACCCTCGGCTTATACTGGAGTCAATGTTTTCCCAGTTTTTTGTGGTAAAATTAGGTGCCTCGGCTTATATTCGGGTCAGCTTATACTCGAGTATATACGGTATATCTTTCTTTTAATTGCTATTAAATTTTTAAAAAAATTAATTTCCAGGGGGCACTGAGTAATATTTTTTCTGGAAATGGGGTGGTAGGCCAAATAAGTTTGGGAACCACTGGTTTAGACCAACACTCAACACTTGGTCATTTATCCATGTTTCATAGACTCATAGAGTTGAAAGAGACCACAAGGGCCATCCAGTCCAAATCCTTGACATGCAGGAACATAGAATCAAAGCACTCTTAACAGATGGCCATTCAGCTCTAAGCATTTTCTAGGTCCTCCAGTGGTATTCATAGAGCAGAAGTCTGCCTTTTCAATAGGTTTGCTATTATCCATGGTTTCATGTATCCAGGAAGATCTTTCCCATGGATACAGGGGTCGTACCATACTCTTAGACCTCCAGTCACTAGATGGCAATGTGGGAAAGCACACAAAAGTCACACAGTTGTGCAGCTACAATCTCAGCAGCTGTCGTTCCTTCTTTTCACTGGGGTTGAGGCATCACGGCGTAATCTTCTAGGTATTCTCTTGCCACCTGTCAAGGGAAAAGACATGATTTCCACTTAAATACAATTATTGCTGAGCAATTTATTTCTTTTTAGTATTTTGATTTCCGTGTCAGTCACTTTCTCAAGCATGTGTTGAGTTTCCTTTCCCTGAAGATCAGCATTGAAAGAATTGGAGATAACAGCAAAATTCCTCCCAGGATCAACAGCTTCAACTCAGGAGTTTTAGCAGTTGTATAAAATTGCTTGAATATCAGTCATCCCTTCACATTTGCTGGGGTTGAAAACATAGGATCCCTATGAAAATTGAAAGATCTTCTAGCATGATTCTGTGATCAACGTCTGCTGGAAACTGACCATAGACTCACACTGGAGGAAATAAAAGTTCCTAGCAATCTCTACTAGGTCTTCCATCATGATTGGAGAAAGTTCACCATACAAGCACACTGCAAGACCAAGAGCAAACATATCTATAAATAATCAAATTTGCAAAAAAATCAAAATGGCAAATATTATGTAGGAATGACTGTGCAAATACTCTATGTGTATTTGCAAATAATTTGTGCAAATACACATATCCAGATTATAAAATTGAGAAGAGATGAATTTCTGTCTAGTATAGAATACAGGAAGGCTACCAGGATACAAAGACCACTATCTTCCAGTCTACATTTACTTGTTTAATTCTGGAAATTTACAGAATGATCCTACTTTAATTGTGAACTAAAATAAACAAAGATCATTATGACTCTATGGGAAAAATGACCATTAAGCATATATGTGTGCTTGACATCTCAACGGGGTGTATCAAGTGTCATCGAAGGCTTTCATGGCCGGAATCACTGGGTTGCTGTGAGTTTTCTGGACTGTATGGCCATGTTCCAGAAGCATTCTCTACTGACGTTTCGCCCACATCTATGGCATCAGGAGAGAATGCTTCTGGTACATGGCCATACAGCCCAAAAAACTCACAGCAACTCAGGGTGAATCATATTTTTAATCCCCATTCAGGCTCCTTCTACACTGGCATATAAAGTCCAGATTGTCTGCTTTGAGCTGGATTATATAGCAGTGTAGACTCATATAATCCAGCATTCTCTCCTGACATTTCGCCCACACCTATGGCAGGCATCCTCAGAGGTTGTGAGGCATCCTCAGACCTCACAACCTCTGAGGATTCCTGCCATAGATGTGGGCGAAATGTCAGGAGAGAATGCTTCTGGAACATGTCCTCAAATAGAGTGGGCTAAATAATTGAGTTCGAAACACATTTGAGAATATTGGCTCAAATGATGCCCTTGATTCTCTTTAGCGCATCACTTGGTATGGATTTCAAGTATTTCTATTATGTGTGATTTTCTAAATCAGGATACAGATCCTTATCACTTTTCAAGTTACAGGGACCTTAATATCCCTTAACCGAATTCATCCCACTGGAACTGCTCTTGGATAATGTTACGAGGCCCCAATTGCGAAAGACTAACAAAAAGGTAAGTAGCAGTTTTGGAAAACTCCAAGAGAACTTAGCTTTGGGTAAAGAAGCATCTGGGAAGCAGAGATGTTGTTGGCTCTTTAGCACCATTTCTCATTTAATTCATAAAGAACTTAATTCTGGAATGGTGAGATTCCAACTTAAGTTAATCACTTCCATTTTAAAAAATAACTTTAATTAAGTTTCTCCTTTTCATTAGAAAATGTCCAGTTTAATTCAATTGAAGACCTTTTTTTGAGAGAGAGAGAGATTGGAAACCGTTTATGGATTTTGTTTGAGCAATCAGACACCTAATGATGTAATAATTTGTGGTTATGATTACTTGCAACTCTACCAGGATGATTTATTACTGATCTATAAAGATAGAACAATATAAATTTTACTAATTGTTTTTTTTTACTTATTGTAACCTTTGCACGGGGAGGGGAGGGTTTCAGAATTCTTCTGTGGTTTAGTCTCTGCTTAGTTAGGCTGTGTTTGTTGGAATAAAATAGAAAATGTTCTAGAAAGCAGACATCTACTGTGACTGCTGAAGTCCCATTTTGCACAATGGCATAGTAACATTGTGCCAATTGTATAAAATGGCAAAATCAAGGTTGGCCTTTTGGATGTTTTCCTTCCTTCCATGTCCATATCCATGTCCATGTCCATGTCCATGTCAATCTCCAGCTCCAGCTCCAGCTCCATCTCCACCATCTCTGCCTCCATCTCTGCCTCCAGCTCCATCATTTCCAGCTCCATCATCTCCATCATCTCCATCTACACTATCTCCATCCACCTCCACCATCTCCACCATCTCCACCTCCACCATCTCCACCTCCGCCTTCAGCTCCATCATTTCCAGCTCCATCATCTCCATCATCTCCATCTCCACAATCTCCATCCACCTCCACCATGTCCATGTCCATGTCAATCTCCAGCTCCATCTCCAGCTTCAGCTCCATCATTTCCATCTCCACCATCTCCAACATCTCCACCTCCGCCTTCAGCTCCATCATTTCCAGCTCCATCTTCTCCATCTCCACAATCTCCATCCACCTCCACCTCCACCATCTCCATTTCCATCTCCATCTCCATGTCAATCTCCAGCTCCATCTCCAGCTCCATCTCCAGCTCCATCATCTCCATCTACACCATCTCCACCATCTCCATCATCTCCACCTCCACCTCTGCCTCCAGCTCCATCATTTCCAGCTCCATCATCTCCATCATCTCCATCTACACTATCTCCATCCACCTCCACCATCTCCATCTCCATCTCCTTCTCATTCTCCTTCTCCTTCTCCTTCTTCTTCTCCCTCTTTTTTGGGCAATATTTTCAAGCCACGGATGGTTGAATCCATAAATACAGAATCCATGCATATGGAGTGCTGAAACTGTGTTATCTCGTAAGTGTAGATTCGTATAATGCAGTTCAATTGCATTATAGGAGTCTACACTGTCCAAATAACGCAGTTTCAAACTGCATTGTCTGGCAGCATAGACAGGGCCTCGGTGACTCTTCTCCAGACTCTGGAAGACTGGGAAACACCCAACGACGATGGCGTCCAAAATCAATATAGCTTTCCACGCTTATTAATTCCTCACCCAGGGAAAAACACACAGAACTTGCATTGAACTATGAAATGAAGTAGGCAGGGAGTAAGGAAAGCAAATATTAAAAGGTTTTAATGGCCTTTTGTTTTACCGGAGAAGCTCTATTAATCACCCCCGTGTGTGAGGAGGAGAAGCTATGCGGGGATCATGTTGAACGGAGTTTTAGCTGTGCAAACAGAAGATGCACATGAAGAATGAGGCCAGCTGGCTTAATGGCAGAGAGTTTCCACTCGGGCTGGCAATTACGGAGAAAGAGGGGGAAAGGCAGGTATGTCAGGCAAGGCAAAGTCCTGGTGTAATCTACCTTATGCTCCCCCAGCCGCCCTTTTGCAGCACGGAAGACCAGATGGGGTCATGCATTCACGGATTCATTTTTAAAACAGCAGGAGCTGGCAAAAGCAACCCTCCTCTGAACAAACCTTGCCAAGAAAACTCGTGATAGGTTTGCCTTAGGGACACCATAAGTCAGAAACGATGTGAAGGCACACAACAACAAGAAATTCGAACCACCAATCTCAGAAATTCCTCCCTTCTAGATCCTGAGATGGAATCCTATTTGGATCTTATATAAGTATACAGTTCCTTCTGAAAATATGAGTTGCACATTTTTGTCCAATACTGAACACCCATGTTCAGTTCAAGATTGTGGAAGCAGAGTTATAAATAATAATAATAATAATAATAATAATAATAATAATAATAATAATAATAATAATAATGCCTCAAGTACCACCTCCCAGCAGCAAAGAACTGGTGGGATCACAAACCTGCAAAAGGATTGGAACATGAACACACAAAGACACTGTGGGACTACTGAATCCAGACTGACAAAGTTCTGGAACACAACACACCAGACATCATAGTTGTGGAAAAGAACAAGGTTTGAATCATTGATGTTGCCATCCCAGGTGACAGTCGCATTGACGAAAAACAACAGGAAAAATTCAACCGCTATCAGGACCTCAAGATTGAACTTCAAAGACTCTGGCAGAAACCAGTGCAGGTGGTCCCGGTGGTGATGGGCACATTGGGTGCCGTGCCAAAAGATCTCAGCCGGCATTTGGAAACAATAGACATTGACAAAATCATGATTTGCCAACTGCAAAAGGCCACCCTACTGGGATCTGCATGCATCATCCGAAAATACATCACACAGTCCTAGACACTTGGGAAGTATTCGACTTGTGATTTTGTGAAACAAAATCCAGCATATTTATCTTGTTTGCTGTGTCATAATATAATAATAATAATAATAATAATAATAATAATAATAATAATAATAATACTTTACAGTAGAGTCTCACTTATCCAAGCCTCGCTTATCCAAGCCTCTGGATTATCCAAGCTATTTTTGTAGTCAATGTTTTCAATATATCGTGATATTTTGGTGCTAAATTTGTAAATACAGTAATTACAACATAGCATTACTGCATATTGAACTACTTTTTCTGTCAAATTTGTTGTATAACATGATGTTTTGGTGCTTAATTTGTAAAATCATAACCTAAGTTGATGTTTAATAGGCTTTTCCTTAATCCGTCCTTATTATTCAAGATATTTGCTTATCCAAGCTTCTGCCAGCCCGTTTAGCTTGAATAAGTGAGACTCTACTGTATTTATATACCACTCTATCTCCCCGAAGAGACTCAGGGCGGTTTCCAAAGAGTACAAATACAAATACAAAACAACATACAATAAAATATAACAAAAATACATCATAGGTAAAACACAGCAATTTCAGTTAAAAAAACAATCGCAGTGACAGCCTTCGATCAAGGCGTGGGAAACAATTCCTTGAGTGTAATAAAAACATGCAGTAGATTCTACTCCCGACTTCAGAGAAGCTATCCAATGTGCTAAACCTCTTTGGGGAATGCGATTCAGCACCTTGGATAGTTCCCTTAAAATCTGAACCAGACTCTTCAATAGATTCCCTGCCCAGCTGAGCTGCCAATACTTGTGATTAGTTGCTAAGCTCATCCAGCTGGGCATCCTACAAAGTCATTTTTTGAGTCAAAAATGGGTTGTAATGCCCAGTCTCCTATTCTGTTTCAGATCTACGCAATCTGGAGTCTAGATCTTCCTCTCCTTGTTGCCTTCTGCTACAAGGAAAGGAAGCCAAAGGCTTACCCTGCCTCTTTTTGGGATGACACGCGAGCCTTTTTGTTCTCATATTTAGTACATTTCTCTGCTTCTTTGTTACAAATGCTGCACCTGCTTCTGACAACTCTGCTGGCAAACTGCTGTCTGTCTTGCCTAGGAACTGGATATCACAACGTTGCTATGATGTTCTGAGTTTTGAAATCCAACCAACATTAGTGTTGCAGGAATGCGATGGCAGGTGTATACACAAATGTGCCAAACTCAAAGGTATGGCATTTCATGGAGAAGCGCCACTTTTCATTCCTGTTGAGCTGGAGGAAAGACACATTTCGACATTGCTCTTTCAAACTTTGCAAGTATTCAACATGACATCACCTTCCATCAAGTGACCGTGGCGATTCTAACAAAAGAGTTCATTCCAATGGACCCACAGCAATAGGTTCGAATTTCAGTTCTGAATATATATTAGGAAGCAATTCTTTGACAGCGGAGAAGGAAGAAGGATATCTTCGTTGGAGATATCTATCTCTATATATAAAAGAGTGATGGCATCATGGCGACCCACAAAACAATAAAACTATAGGCCCCCCAACCTCGAAATTTGACAACACAACCCATCATCCACGCCTCTAGGTTGATACAACAAAAAGAAAAGAAAAATAAAGTCCTAATTAGAGGGAAAGGAATAATTGCTTTTATCCAATTGCTGCCAGTTAGAAGGCTAAGCTCCTCAAACTTGGTCTCCTAGCAACCCAATAAAAAATAATTAAAAACACTAAAAATAATTAAAAACACTAAAAAATTAATACAATAAAATACTATAATAACAGAAAATAACTAAAACTAATACAAGAAAATAATAAAATATAATAAATAAAAAGATAACTTACAATAAAAATAATTTAAAAATACAAATTACGTCAAATAAAAATTACACAACAATTTTTAACCAATACCACCACCACTTTGCCACAGCAACGCGTGGCCGGGCACAGCTAGTATATATATAAAAGAGTGATGGCATCACGGCAGCGGACAAAACAACAAAAGTAAACACCCCACAACCTCGAAAATTGACAGCACAACCCCTCATCCATGCCTCTAGGTTGATACAACAAAAAGAAAAGAAA
Source organism: Anolis carolinensis (assembly GCF_035594765.1). NCBI lineage: Eukaryota > Metazoa > Chordata > Lepidosauria > Squamata > Anolidae > Anolis > Anolis carolinensis. The sequence continues at coordinate 20,213,975 of NW_026943822.1, read as the reverse complement.
AATAAAGTCCTAATTAGAGGTAGAGGAATAATTGTTTTTAGCCAATTGCTGCCAGTTAGAAGGCTAAGCTTCACTCACTTGGTCTCCTAGCAACCCACTCAGCCCAGGGGACCCTTTACCTTAACTACTACCAATTCCTCAATACTTTATTTCTCATACCACCATACTTCGCCACAGCAACGCGTGGCCGGGCACAGCTAGTATTTTAAAAGACTGGCTGCCAACCTATGTCACCAACTTATGGCCCTGAAATATGCTGCACAGTTTCATCTATTCCTGATTATGGACCATGTTAATTTATGAGATTATTGATCCTCGCCACCCGATTGGAAGCTGTTGTATTATTATTGATTGTTATTTTTAGTGTAAAGGTTTTATTTTTTGTAATAATGTGTTTTTAATACTGTTATGTGCTGTATGTTGTTGTATTGTTGTTGGAAACAGCCCTGAGTTCCTTTTGGGAGATAGGGCGATATATAAATAAAGTTGTTTTTATTATTACAGTAGAGTCTCACTTATCCAAAGTTCTGGATTATCCAACGCATTTTTGTAGTCAGTGTTTTCAATACATCGTGATATTTTGGTGCTAAATTCGTAAATACAGTCATTACTACATAGCATTACTGCGTATTGTACTACTTCTTCTGTCAAATTTGTTGTATAACATGACGTTTTGGTGCTTAATTTGTAAAATCATAACCTATTTTGATGTTTAATAGGCTTTTTCTTAATCTCTCCTTATTATCCAAGATATTCGCTTATCCAACATTCTGCCGGCCCATTTACGCTGGATAAGTGAGACTCTACATTATTATTATTATTATTATTATTATTATTATTATTATTATTATTATTATTATTATTCTGGGCTATTTTAGACGCATATTACTTCTAAGAGACTAAATGCTATTTAGTGATGGATATCCCGCTGGTTTAAATTGCCTTAAATTGTCAAGAGGTTAAACTTTCGCACCAACATTGTACAAGGAGAGTTCCCCATGTGATACCACCACATGATTGTACATTGATAGTACATTGCATGTGAGCATTCACTGATGTGAAATAAGCTTGCCTGCACATCCATGTGCAATGCACATTTAGTGCCCCGACATTGCGATTCACTATTTGTTTGTTTGTTTGTTTGTTTGTTTGTTTACAGTATTTATATTCTGCCCTTCTCAGGGTGGATCACAATGCACATATACATGGCAAACATTCAATGCTATTTGACATACGACATATATAGACAGACACAGAGGCAATTTAACATTTTCCCGCTTCCGGCTTCATGAGGGTATGCTCGATTCCGGCCACAGGGGGAGCTGCAACTTCATTGTCCACTTGTGACACCGAGTCCTTGATGGAGTACTTCCTCATTCTTCTGCACGCTGCTGGAAGGGTTTTTTTAATGGTGTCGTAATTTTGTTAAATTAGCCTCCCCGCATAAAGTGGTGCCTAAATTTCCTACTCGACAAATGCAACTGTCTTTCGGGCTGCATAGGTGAGGCCACTCTGCAATTTCTTGAGTCACTCTTTTTCTTCTCAAGGTCGAATCTCAACCTATGCTTTTGATAGTTTAGGAACACAATTCTATATGAGGCTGCTTAGAAATAATGGCCAGTGAATCAACTCCCAGAACAGGGCTATTGAACTGTGGGCTATGGTATCAAATCCGTTCCTGGCTTTTCCTTATGTTTAGCTGGGCATCTAACAAATTGCTGGCCTTGGCTTAATGCTTCATCCTGGTACATTCGTGGCCTGAATTGGAGCACTGAATTCCCCATGTACAGCTAGACATTTAAAGTCTTCATATTTAATTCCAGAGTTAATCTGTCTGGAGCACGATGTGCATTTCTGGTCACTGCACATCAGAAAGGATAGTGAACAGTTGAAAAATGCACAATTAAGGGAAGCACTGGTCATAGTCAATAGAAACAGCCATACTGAACATGGAAAGGTTTTTATAAGTATCCTTAAAAGTATCCTTAAGTATTTTATAGGATACATGCAAAGTCCACAAACTTCAGAGTAGGAAGAGATCATCATTGAGAACTGTGTAAGGCCAAAGGTATTTCTAGCTACCAAGCTATATTCCTTTATGGATTATGAAAATCCCCATAAATAAGATGCAAAAATCTATCAACTTTTTATCTAGAAAGCAATGTTCTGTGAGGTTTTTAATCTGTTATAAGCTCTTTATAAATATCAGTAATTGATTTATATTGCATTATTATGTTGCAATATCATAGTGCAATGTTATATTTCACACTGCGGTGGCGCAGCGGGTTTAAAGCGCTGAGCTGCTGAACTTGCGGACTGAAAGGTCACAGGTTCGATTCCATGGAGTGGAGTGAGCTCCCGCTGTTAGCTCCAGCTTCTACCAACCTAGCAGTTCAAAAACATGCAAATGTGAGTAGATCAATAGGTACCGTTCCGGCGGGAAGGTAACGGTGCTCCATGCAGTCATGCCAGCCACATGACTTTGGAGGTGTCTATGGACAACGCTGGCTCTTCGGCTTAGAAATGGAGATAAGCACCAACCCCCAGGACTTAATGCCAGGGAAAAATCTTTACCTTTATCTATTACTGTATATACTTGAGTATAAGCCGAGTTTTTCAGCCCTTTTTTAGGGCTGAAAAAGCCCCCTTCGGCTTATACTTGGGTGAGGGTCCTGGTTGACTTATATTCGGGTCGGCTTATACTCAAGTATATATGGTACATTTATTATTTTTCTCTATTATTATTAGTATTATTACATGTATTATTTTACTCTATTGATTATTATTACATTTATTATTTTACTCTATTATTATTATTACTATTACATTTATTTTACTCTATTTTTATTATTAATACATTTATTATTTCACTCTGGTATAATTATTGTTATTACATGTATTATTTTACTCTATTACGATGAAAAGGATACATAAGCACAATTACATTGAAGAAGATGAAAAGAATCAGAGTTGGACAGTCTTATCTTAAATTACAGTTTCATGCAAATATTCAAAAACATTTAACCTACTGATGCCTCAATTAAAGTAATTTTACTGGTATCTCTTTTTATTTCTGAAATTTACCGCTCTCGGCTTATACTTGAGCCAATTTTTTCCCAGTTTTTTGTGGTAAAATTATGTACCTTGGCTTATATTTTGGTCGGCTTATACTCGAGTATATATGGTATATTGCACTTCATGTTGTGACCTGATCTAGACAGTTTGGTCTGATATAACTATCCATGGTAGTTGCTAGCTTCCATATTGAGTCTCCTTCTGCTTTCAGTCTAGATAAAAAAAATATTTTTTGCTGCTATTAGGAACTAATAATCCCATCATATATCACAAGGGGAGCTTTGGGCTGAGCATCATCTCTTCTGGTGGCGCACCCAGCAAGCCACAGTTACAGACCTTTTGGCTTCAAGCTGTGGCTTCCAAGCCTTCTGGCCTTGCAGAGCACCATGAGATCAAACCCACTGCCAGTTCAAGTCAAGAGGGTGCAGGTGAATTTAAATCTCTACTCTCGCCTTGAGGATAATATAGGGAAGATAGCCTACACTGAGAAATTCAGCCGGAGGATAAAAAAAATGCTGGCGGTACTTTCATTTCTTTTGTGGCTGATGCACCATCACCACCATTTGAAATGCATGTATTGATTCCGTAATGCTTTTAAGAAGCACATTATTACTGAGCACACTGGAGCCATTGATTCTAGTTCAGAGCAGCTCTGCCGAAATGGAAAAGCTCGAGCTCCTGTCTGCTTAGTCAAATCTAATTCGGATACTTTCTTATTCATTTTGAGGGGAGGATAAGAACCTCAAAGCGGTGGCTGCGGAAACGGCGAAATGCAACTCTGACAGTCTTGACCCCAGAGCTTTCCATAGGTGTTCCTTCCACCTCCTTAATAGAGTGGCCATGTGTTGTGGAAACATAACATACTCACGTATGTTTAGCTGGAACTCAGTCTTATTATTAGGACCAGCCATGGTAGACTCTGGGTGCATCTACACTGTAGAATAAATACAGTCTGACACCACTTTAAACCCCATGGTCTTTGACCTTCTCTGTGAAAAAGTGTTGAGTCACCATGGGGAGAAAGGTGGGGTATAAATAATAATAATAACAACAACAACAACAACAACAACAACAACAAGAAGAAGAAGAAGAAGAAGAAGAAGAAGAAGAAGAAGAAGAGAAGAAGAAGAAGAAGAAGAAGACTCCTTTGGAAGAAACCAGTGCAGGTGGTCCCGGTGGTGATGGGCACACTGGGTGCCATGCCAAAAGATCTCAGCCAGCATTTGGAAACAATAGACATTGACAAAATTACGATCTACCAACTGCAAAAGGCCACCCGACTGGGATCTGTGTGCATCATCTGAAAATACATCACACAGTCCTAGACACTTGGGAAGTGTTTGACTTGTGATTTTGTGATATGAAATCCAGCATATCTATCATGCTTGCTGTGTCATACTATGTCATTGTGTCAATAATAATAATAATAATAAATATAATAAATAAACAATAAATATAAAGGATGATGATGATGGTGGTGGTGGTGGTGATAATAATAATGTGTTGTTGAAAGCTTTCATGGCCAGAATCATAGGGTTGTTGTGTGTTTTCCGGCTGTATGGCCATGTTCCAGAAGCATTCTCTCCTGACATTTCGCCCACATCTATGGCAGGCATACCCCACTTGCCTGGTTTCCAACTGGCCTCACAACCTCTGAGGATGCCTGCCATAGAGGTGGGCGAAACGTCAGGAGAGAATGCTTCTGGAACATGGCCATACAGCGCGGAAAACACACAACAACCTAATAATAACAATAATAATAATAATAATAATATAATAACACAGTCCTAGACACTTGGGAAGTGTTCGACTTGTGATTTTGTGATACGAAATCCAGCAGATCTATCTTGTTTGCTGTGTCATACAATGTCATTATGTCAATAGTAATAATAATAATACATCACACAGTCCTAGACACTTGGGAAGTGTTCGACTTGTGATTTTGTGATACGAAATCCAGCAGATCTATCTTGTTTGCTGTGTCATACAATGTCATTATGTCAATAGTAATAATAATAATACATCACACAGTCCTAGACACTTGGGAAGTGTTCGACTTGTGATTTTGTGATACGAAATCCAGCATATCTATCTTGCTTGCTGTGTCATACTATGTCTCTGTGTCAATAATAATAATAATAATAATAATAATAATAATAATAATAATAATAATAATAATCACACAGTTCTAGACACTTGGGAAGTGTTGGACTTGTGATTTTGTGATACGAAATCCAGCATATCTATCATGCTTGCTGTGTCATACTATGTCATTGTGTCAATAATAATAATAATAAATATAATAAATAAATAATAAATATAAAAGATGATGATGATGATCTATCTTGTTTGCTGTGTCATACTATGTTGTTGTGTCAATAATAATAATAATGCCACACCAAACTACAAACCCCAGGATTCCAGAGCACTGATCCATGCTCCCAATGCACTATTATTCCCTACCTTTATGATACTCAAAAGAAACTGTAGAAAGAAGGAGTTTGACAGACATAAGCTGCGACTGTATTCCGTGCCACATCAATGGTCCATCTAGCCCAACGAGTCTTGATAGCACAGCAAAAAGCGGCCCATATTTTCTCCATCACAAATCATTAGAATATCAAAGGCGGCTCAAGTCCTAACACGATCCGGGCCGATATATCATCATTAGTGGAGTTTAGCAGCTTCCATGACTAGCGAAGCCAAAACGAGAAGTGTTCAACAAAACACAATGTTCAAACAGCTGGGCCAAGTCAGCGCTCAAACAATATATAATGAGTGGGAAGAAGAAAGTGAACCGTGATCGCTGGGGATGCCAAGACGGGCATAATCACTAGTAATCGAGAAGACGACATTACCTCCAATGTGTCACAGATGAAAATGCTTGAAACATCCTCGCAATGAAGAAACGTCAAGGCTTTGACTGGCTTTATTCTTCCTCCTCCTACCCAGCAACAGCCTCTCTTGGCCTGACTTCGGAAACAAAAGGCATTATTAAGACCATAATAATAACAATACTTGAAGATGATGGCAAGGGAGATTCCAAAATGCCTTGGAGCTGACTGTTAAAAGAGTTTTGGATCACTTCATGTTCTTTATTTTTCTCTATTATCATTGGTATTGTTACATTTATTATTTTATTCTATTAATTATTATTAATACATTTATTATTTTACTCTATTTATTATTACATTTATTATTTCACTCTATGATTATTAAAAGGATACATAAGCACATCTACATTGAAGAAGATGAGAATAATAATTTAATCAGAGTTGAACATTCATATCTTAAATTCCAGTTTGATGTAAAGATTCAAAAACATTTAAACTACTGATGCCTCAATTAATGCAATTTTATTGGTATCTCGGCTTATACTGGAATCAATGTTTCCCCAGTTTTTTTTGTGGTAAAATTAGGTGCCTCGGCTTATGTTTGGGTCGGCTTATACTTGAGCATATACGGTATATATGTTATTGTAAACTTTTATTACGGTCAATGACCAGCTCATATCAAGGGCACCCGTATATCCATATGAAATCCGAGAGGTTATATACTTTAAAATTAATAAAACTCCTATAAAACTAAATCATTGACAAAATTTAAAATCTAGGCTAAAAACTTCAATATTAATATAAACCATTATAAAATTGAATCATGTGAGTTTTCCGGGTATATATGTTATTTCCTTTACTGTTAGCTGCTTTGGCTCTCTAATAATAATAATAATAATAATAATAATAATAATAATAATAATAATAATAGGTAAAAGTTTTTCCCAGGCATTAAGTCCAGTCGTGTCTGAGTCTGGGGGTTAGTGCTTATCTCAATGTCTAAGCCAAAGAGCCGGTGTTGACCATAGACACTTCCAAGGTCATGTGGCCAGCATGACTGCATGGAGCGCTGTTATCTTCCTGCAAAAGCAGTACCTATTGATCTACTCACATTTGCATGTTTTCAGACTGCTAAATTGGCAGAATCTGGGGCTAACAGAGGGATCTCACTCTGCTCCCCGGATTCAAACCGCTGACCTTTTGGTCAGAAAGTTTAGCAGCTCAGTGGTTAAACCCGCTGCACCACCAGGGACTCCGTGATTCATTGTTGATATATAACAATGATTCATACCTTAATAATAATAATAATAATTGGAATGTATACTTTCATGTTTACATGTTAAGTTCTAAGTTATATATTGTATTTCCTTTACTGTTAGCTTATTTGGATCAATAATAACAACAACAACAACATTTTTTTATTATTTTGCCAACTGCAAAAGGCCACCCGACTGGGATCTGCGCGCATCATCCGAAAATACATCACACAGTCCTAGACACTTGGGAAGTGTTTGACTTGTGATTTTGTGATACGAAATCCAGCATATCTACCTTGTTTGCTGTGTCATAATAAAATAATAATAATAATAATAATAATAATAATAATAATAATAATAATAATAATAATAGGCCTATTGTACCATCAGCTAGGCCATTGTGCAATCCAGTGACTTAACTGCAGCTCCGCTGGCATAATTTTATGCTACACAACCCACAGGCCTTGTTGTTGTTATTTTTTTTAACTCAAAGGGAGGACAGATGCCAGAAATAACTTGACCTGATTTGCATATGATGCAAATCCACTTGGGAAGGATGCCATTTGCCGCTCTTCCTGGGGCAAACTATCTTGAGCTGAACCCTCACAGCTGTAGGGCACGCCGTACATCTGGGAAATGTCATATCCCCAGAGCTACCCAAACATGCTGGTGAACTGGGCTAACAACTTTTTTCAGGATGCTTCTGATGCCTAGGGAGAAGACGGGCATTTAAAAGGAGAGGGACAGACAGCCTTCGTTCTTTTATTCCAGATTTAAAAAGGGAACGTGGATATTTTTCTTTACGCGTTGAGCGGTCAAGTCATCTGTAATAATACCGACTCACCACTTCATTAAAAACATCCTCTCCAAATAGAAGAAAGAGTGGGAGTAACATGGAGCAATGGCAGGCGGCCAACCTTTCCTTTGCTGAGCAGTTTATTGCTTAATAGCCCAAGGTGATTGATTGATTGATTGATTGATTGATTGATTGATTGATCATTCATCAATGGGGAATTCATCACTCTCTGACAGATAGGAATAGGAACCACAGATCCTGGAACTGCGGGTTGCCAAGTGAAGAAACATAACATGTGTTGCTAAAGGCTTTCATGGCCAGAATCACTGATTTGCTGTTTGATTTACAAGCTGTATGGCCATGTTCCAGAAGCATTCTCTCCTGATGTTTCACCAACATCTATGGCCGGAATCACTGGGTTGCTGTGAGTTTTACAGGCTGTATGGCCATGTTCCAGAAGCATTCTCTCCTGACGTTTCACCAACATCTATGGCCGGAATCACTGGGTTGCTGTGAGTTTTCCAGGCTGTATGGCCATGTTCCAGAAGCATTCTCTCCTGATGTTTCACCAACATCTATGGCCGGAATCACTGGGTTGCTGTGAGTTTTCCAGGCTGTATGGCCATGTTCCAGAAGCATGCTCTCCTGACGTTTCACCAACATCTATGGCCGGAATCACTGGGTTGCTGTGAGTTTTCCAGGCTGTATGGCCATGTTCCAGAAGCATTCTCTCCTGACGTTTCACCAACATCTATGGCCAGAATCACTGGGTTGCTGTGAGTTTTCCAGGCTGTATGGCCATATTCCAGAAGCATTCTCTCCTGACGTTTCACCAACATCTATGGCAGGCATCCTCAGAGGTTGTGAGGCTGTTAGAGACTAGCCCGGAGGGGAAGTAAAGGAGAGAATTCCAGGAGAGCAATAAAACAAGCCTTTTATTGTTATCACAGCTGATGATAAGGCAAACAGCTGTAGGCACCGACTTTATTGGGTCCGTACCATGCAAATGGCCGTTGCGACATGTGCGTAGCAAAGATTATATACCTTTGGCTTATCTAAAATTGACCAATGGCTGAGGGTCTTCCTCACCTTCCACACCTACTTGGCATAAGTGATACCTGTGATCTCACTTGTTGATTTACTACTTTCTGGCTTATGGTCCCTTCAAGGCCTGTTGGAAACTTAATTTGCTTAATTTGTAAAATTTGTAAAATTTGATGTTTAATAGGCTTTTCCTTAATCCCTCCTTATTATCCAACATTTTCACTTATCCAACGTTTTTATTTTTCAGTGATTGGTTTGGGGGGGGAATTCTGTTCGCTTACACTTGAAAATTACCTAGGGCCGGCCTTGCACTCAACACCTCTTTGATTGGAAGGATGGGGGTAGATGTGTGCAAGGAATAAATTGTCAGCTTGGAGGTGGCAAGGAAAACGAGCCCAGGGAGTTGGCAACACCAAGGAATAGGAAGAAGCAGACTGAACGCAGCAGTGGCAGCGCTCTCTCCCTTTGAGAACAAAATAGCCCGTGAATCATTTTCTAACCAAAATCATAAATAAACATAGGAGGGAGAGAGCATGTGATGAGAGACCATAAAATGCACCTCTCATAACAATTTCAGGGTGATTAATCCATCAGTTGTTCCTAGTAACCTGTTCATAAGCTGCAGCCTACACTACAGAATAATAATAATAATAAAGACTTCAGCACACTTTGTGCCATTAACTGTCTCTGTAATTTTTCTATTAGGGATATGAACGGAATGAAGACAAATATCGCATTATCTCCCTGAGTTTGCACACAACTCTATACCTGTGCTGTATTTTCATACTCTCCGAGGCAGATGAACACGGTGGAAACTATTCCCTCTCTAATATTCTCTGTAACACAATTCATGCTAAGGATATTGCCCTGACACATAGTTTGTGTGTGTGTGCCTTCAACTGGTATTTGTTGGAGGTCTCCCATCCAAGTACTAACTAGGGCTGATCCTGCTCAGCTGCCAAGACCAGGTGAGATTTGGTGCCTTACTCAGTTGCCAAGATGCTACATCAGGCATGGGTGAGTGAATTCTGGATGAGTGAATTCTGTTGGCTTCAACTCGGTCCGGATTAAGGTTTATGTACAAGGTCTTGTGGATGAATGGCTCAAGTACCGTATATACTCGAGTATAAGCCGACCCGAATATAAGCCGAGGCACCTAATTTTACCACAAAATAACTGGGAAAACATTGACTCCAGTATAAGCTGAGGGTGGTAAATTTCAGAAATAAAAACAAATACCAATAAAATGACATTAATTGAGGCATCAGTAGGTTAAATGTTTTTGAATATTTACATCAAGCTCAAATTTAAGATAAGACTGTCCAATTCTGATTAAACCATTATTCTCATCTTCTTCAATGTAAATGTGCTTATGTATCCTTTCAATAATAATGGAGTAAAATAATACATGTAATAATAATAATAATAAATACAGGAAAATAATACATCTAATAATAAATAGAGTAAAATAATAAATGCAATAATACTAATAATAAAATAATAAGATCAGAGTGAAATAATAAATGTATTAATAATAATAATAACAAAATTAGAGTAAAATAAATGTAATAGTAGCAACAATAATAGAGAAAAATAATAAATCTAATAATACCAATAATAATAGAGAAAAATAATAAATGTACCATATATTCTCGAATATAAGCTGACCCAAATATAAGCCAACCAGGACCCTCACCTGAGTATAAGCCGAGGGGGGCTTTTTCATTCTTAAAAAGAGGGCTGAAAAACTAGGCTTATACTCGAGTATATACAGTATTTTATAATGTATGGTTTTAAATCTATTTATTGTATTTTGTTAAATTATCCAATTGTTTTAATTGCTTATGTTTTATCTTTTTTGTATTGTATATTGGCATTGAATTTTGCCAGATGGTGATCTGCCCTCAGTCCCTTCGGGTGAGAAGGGCGGGATAGAAATGATGGAAATAAATAAATAAATGTATCGGCTGAATATCTCTTACCTGAAATGCTTGGGAGCAGAAGAGTTTGGGATTTTGAGGAATTTTGGAATGCCATTTCGGGGCTTTTTTTGCAGTCTCTCCCAGAAGGCTTTAAGGGCTGGAAACTGTCCCCCAAAACGATGCAGTTTCTCATGTGTCTTTCTGGTGGTTCTTAATACAGGTGCCAGGAACGGACTCCAAACCCTTCTGTAGGTTAAGTGCAGGTTTTACCAGTACTGCTAAAAAATGCTGTTGCAAAAAGCATTTTGTTTTGGTCATCACAAAAGTATGCTGGAAAGAAGTATGTTAAATGAACCTGAATTGCACTAGTTCTGCTACGCCGCTCAGAATTGTTTATTATTCAGGCCAGTGTCTGGCTCAATGGTGTTTTATACTCTGTCATTTTGTATGCTGCCTATTTTGTTTATTATGATGTTGCTTTTATGAATCCTATGCTATATTTTAACTGTGTTGATTGGGCTTGTCCCCATGTGAGCCGCCCGAGTCCCTTCGGGGAGATGGAGGCGGGATATAAAAATAAAGTTATTATTATGATAAAGGAGCTCCCAGTGGTGCAGCGTATTAAAGCACTGAGCTGCTGAACTTGCAGACCAAAAGGTCCCAGGTTCAAACCCGGGGAGCGGAGTTGAGCGCCCGCTGTTAGCCCCAGCTTCTGCCAACCTAGCAGTTCGAAAACATGCCAATGTGAGTAGATCAATAGGTACCGCTACGGCGGGAAGGTAACATTGGTGCTCCATGCTGGCCACATGACCTTGGAGGTGTCTATGGACAACACCGGCTCTTCGGCTTAGAAATGGAGATGAGCACCAACCCCCAGAGTCAGACACGACTGGACTTAATGTCAGGGAAAACCTTTACCTTTACCTATTATTAATATTATTAGCATTAGCATTAGCATTATTATTAGCATTATTATTACTGGTATTATTATTGTATTATGAACCTTGAGGCTGGCGTGCATACTTATGAACCTTGTTCAGGAGGGCTCGAGAGAACCCCAATTTTAATCCAATTCTCCATTTGATCCATTTGCATGGAGCCATAGAATACAACTTGGCAGGCTGTTTTGACCATGATATCAATGTAGAGGTGTTTTGGGTTTTTTTGACATACAGTAGAGTCTCACTTATCCAATTATTGTTGGAAACCGCCCTGAGTCCCTTTTGGGAGATAGGGCGATATATAAATAAAGTTGTTTTTATTATTACAGTAGAGTCTCACTTATCCAACGTTCAGGATTATCCAACACATTTTTGTAGTCAATGTTTTCAATACATCGTGATAATTTGGTGCTAAATTTGCAACTACAGTAATTACTACATAGCATTACTGCATATTGAACTACTTTTTCTGGCAAATTTGTTGAATAACATGATGTTTTGGTGCTTAATTTGTAAAATCATAACCTAATTTGGTGTTTAATAGGCTTCTCCTTAATCTCTCCTTGTTGTCCAACTTATTCGCTATGGCGCAGGCTGTTGAGCAACCAGCTGCAGCCAGCTGCAATGAATCACTCTGACCAGGAGGTCATGAGTTCGAGGCCAGCTCGGAGCCCCGTGTTTGTCTTGTCTTTGTTCTATGTTAAAAGGCATTGAATGTTTGCCTTATATGTGTATATTGTGATCCGCCCTGAGTCCCCTTCAGGGTGAGAAGGGCGGAATATAAATACTGTAAATAAATAAATAAATATTCGCTTATCCAACGTTCTGCCGGCCCGTTTATGTTGGATAAGTGAGACGCTACTGTACTTGCTTCCACTTTATGAAAAGAGGCCCATATTTTTAAAATAAGCAAATGAACCAAATCAGAATACTCTCGGCCAGCATCCAGATATGTCCAGGATGCTCTGTGCCTTTAAATCCTCCTGCTCGGCTCAAGCCTCGCCTCCTTTTCTGACACAGCACAAGCTGAGCATCTTTAAGCTGAACCATAGTCTCCAAGCTGGAAGGCTGGGAAGCGAAGGAACACAGTTCTCTCCAGTTTCTTGGCAGGAGAGGAAGAAGAGGAGGAGGAGGAAGAGGAGAAAGAAAGAGGCAGCTAGCTGCAGTGCTCTTTCATTTGCGCACACATGCCCATCTCCCCATCTTCACATCCCCTGCTGAGCAGCCAAAGACAGAGAGAGGAGCATGCATTAGGAGAAGAGGAGAGGAGGAGGAGTAGCTGTGCCTTTCGGATGGAGCCGTGGGCTTCCAAAGCACTAGCTGTCACTGTCAGCAGAACTGGGCATCTCTGAAGCTTTAAAGAAGACGTGCGTTCTTTTTTGGAAAGCCTTAGTCTTCTAACCAGCTTGGCTTCCTCGGTTCGGTTCCATCAGGATGTGAGCTGCATCCGAACTCGGTGACTTCTGGATCCAGCCAGAAGACAACACAGGACTGGGCTTCCCCAAGGAGTTAACCCACCTGAGAAGGACAGGGACTCCATCCTCTTCTTCTTCTTCTCCGAGGTTCACCATGTCACCTGTGGACTGGAGACCAAGGCCCACGGCACGGTGGGGTGGAACCCTTCTGCTATGCAGATGGAAAGGCTGCAAAGCCAGAGCTTCTGAACTGAATTGATTCATCTTCCCAGCTGGTTGCAGGGAGAGGAGGAAGAGGCTCTTTCTATTCATGCAGAGAGAGGGTTCGGTGCCCCCCTTTCCTCCTCACTCCTTCCAGCATTCTTGAAAGAAACCACGATGCATCCGCATGGGATCCAAGGGTTAATCTGAGAGGGTTAGGAGCTCAACATACCCTGGATTATTATTCTAATTTCTTCTTATTATTATCATTTTTGATGTACCCAAATGGTTCTCCATGAATGTCCAGACTCACTCAGCCAAAGAGGACTGAAGGATCTTTTTTGAACACCCAAAAAAAAAAAAAGAGGAGAAGGAAAGGAGTTCTACGGCGTTCTGGAGCAGCCGTCTTGCTCGTAAGTTGCCTTTTTAAATTGTCTTAATGGATTAAAAATAAGCTGCTCTTTTCCTTTGCAAAGGATTTTTTGGAATGGAAAACGTTACCCAATCCAGGCTATTTAAAGGCCCGGGAGAATGTGGTTGGGGAGAAGGGGGGAGAGATTAAAGTTTGCATTGGACGGTGTGCAAAAGTCAGCACACAGAACACATTGACTCATCTCTGTGTCTTCTGTTCATGCGTGTGCCCTTGTGTGATGCCAACATCTCACAGTCGGTGGGGATCCTTGCTTGAAGGGCTGATCCTTCCAAGGGGAAGTTAGCCCTGCTTGGGGAGGGATGGGGTTAGTCCCATGTTTGTCCCAGAAAAAGGCAAGCTTCCTTTGAGATAGAGCAAAAGCTCATTCTGGCATTGCTCTCAAGGGTATGGGAAGCCACCACAAGAACCTGAGATCAGGTTGAATTGAATTGATGTCAATGATGTGTGGTGTTGTCCAAACAAAATCTCTTATATGTAGAGCAAAAGCTTATTCTGGCATTGCTCTCAAGGGTATGGGAAGCCACCACAAGAACCCACGACCAAGTTGAAATGAAGCGATGTCAATGATGTGAGGTGTTGTCCAAATGAAATCTCTTGTATGTAGAGCAAAAGCCTATTCTGTCGTTGCTCTCAAGGGTATGGGAAGCCACCACAAGAATCTGCGACCAAGTTGAAATGAAGTGATGCCAATGATGTGAGGTGTTGTCCAAACGAAACCTTGTATGTAGAGCAAAAGCCTATTCTGGCGTTGCTCTCAAGGGTATGGGAAGCCACCACAAGAACCTGAGATCAGGTTGAAATGAATTGATGTCAATGATGTGTGGTGTTGTCCAAACAAAATCTCTTATATGTAGAGCAAAAGCTTATTCTGGCATTGCTCTCAAGGGTATGGGAAGCCACCACAAGAACCCATGACCAAGTTGAAATGAAGCGATGTCAATGATGTGAGGTGTTGTCCAAATGAAATCTCTTGTATGTAGAGCAAAAGCCTATTCTGTCGTTGCTCTCAAGGGTATGGGAAGCCACCACAAGAACCTGCGACCAAGTTGAAATGAAGTGATGCCAATGATGTGTGGTGTTGTCCAGACAAAACCTTGTATGTAGAGCAAAAGCCTATTCTGGCTCTCAAGGGTATGGGAAGCCACCACAAGAACCTGAGACCAAGTTGAAATGAATTGGTGTCAATGATGTGTGGTGTTGTCCAATCCAAACGTCTTGTATGTAGAGCAAAAGCTTATTCTGTCGTTGCTCTCAAGGGTATGGGAAGCCACCACAAGAACCTGAGACCAAGTTGAAATGTAGTGATGTCAATGATGTGTGGTGTTGTCCAAATGGAACCTCTTGATCTGATGTGGGTTCTCTTGTTGCCTTGCTCTTCCCCTCCCCTCTTTCCTTTTGATGCAGGACATGATGTAGAACCTCCTGTGCTTCCAGCGTCCCATGGATGCCCAATTTTTATGCTTAACCCAAACCACGTTTGCCCTTCAAAGGCACTTACTGTGAACCCTACAAAGAAACTCCAGACCTCAGTCAGGGTGGACATCTCCCATAATGGAGCCTTCCAAAGAAAGGCAGGTGGCAGTGGCAACAAGGTTATCCTGTTCGGCGAGGAACCCGTTGACCAAGGAAGCTGTGTGAACGTGACCAGCTTGAGGAAGGGAAGCAGAAGACATTGTCTTCAGGATCTCCTCAAGGAATGCCTCCAAAAAGACTGATGAATTAAGGAATGGGAATGCCCTCCCTGTTGGGACAGCATATATGGCATAGACTGGAGCTTTCTTTCTGCAACTTTTTCTAGACCCTGGCATTTCGGAGCACAGATGCAAACCCTTAACTTCTTAAGGTGGCCATTCCTGGTGATTTCATCTCAACTGGCTTTGCTGGTGGTTCTCAACCTTCTAGACCTGTTTTGCAGCAGGAATGGATGGCGTGTGCTGGGTTGGTGCTCGCCTTGATCCCGACGCAATGGCTCCGGCTTTGTCGCCCCGATCCGACTAGGGCGGGGAGATCAAGGGGTGGCAGGTCAAGGTGCGGCTGAGGCGTTCTGGGGCAGGGTGGGGGAGCGTTAAGATGTGGAGATCTCCCCAGCCGAGAGACGTTCCGTGGAGGCACAGTCTGGCTGGGCAAAAGCAGAATGCACAGCGCGGCTCTGCCCCAGCTCCCTGGCACCGTGTGAAGGATGAACTCCCGGGGCTTGCAGGATAGGCAGCCCACGGACAACGCGACCAGCGGCAGCAACACCGGCGAGAGGGAGCGCATCAGGGGACGCATGAAAATGGTGATCGGACAGCTGGAAGGCATCCTGCAGGAACTCAAGGAGGTGGCCAAGGAACTCCGAGACGTAAGTGTGGCTTGGGATGCAATGGGAAGGGCGCAAAGGTGCATCTAGAGCAGGCATGGGCAAACTTGGGCCCTCCAGATGTTTTGGACTTCAACTCCCACCATTCCTAACAGCCTCAGGCCCTTTCCTTTCCCCCCTCAGCTGCTCAAACCCTTACTCTGCAACCCTTATGTGAGTAACATAAACATACAAATCTTGCCATCCAATCGTGCGACTATTAAAGGTAAAGGTTTTCCCCTGACGTTAAGTCCAGTCATTGTCGAAGAGATAAGCAAACACTATAAAGGTTCAAAACATAAAAAGAGATGTGTATATTAGAGCATCTTGCAAAGGCCACAGAAATAGTCAGGCCTCTCTGAGTATAGAGCTATCTTCCTTCTATGTAAAAAGGATAAGCAAATACTATCGCTGTATTTATTGTTAAATCCAGTCATGTCTGACTCTGGGGGTTGGTGCTCATCTCCATTTCTAAGCCGAAGAGCCAGCATTGTCCGCAGACATCTCCAAGGTCATGTGGACGGCATGACTGCATGGAGCGCCATAACCTTCCTGCCGGAGTGGTACCTACCTATTGATCTACTCACATTGGCATGTTTTCAAACTGCTAGGTTGGCAGGAACTGGGGCTGACAGCGGGCACTCATTCCGCTCCCGGGATTTGAACCTGGGACCTTTTGGTCTGCAAGTTCAGCAGCTCAGTGCTTTAACACACTGCGCCACCGGGGCTCCCCTTGCGACTATTATGCGATGAAATCTGCCACACTCCTCAGCTGAAGTGGCTGAGGTGAAAAAGGAAGGGGCCTGAGGCTGTTAGGAATGGTGGGCGTTGAAGTCCAAAACTCCTGGAGGGCCCAAGCTTGCCCATGCCTCTTCTAGAGTCATAGGCGGGAAATTAGATCTAGAACAAAGGCCCGGTCAAAGGAGTTATGGAAAACTGGACATGCATAAAGTAGGTGTAGAATTTATACAAGGTCTCCAGTAAAAAAATAAAGCATGCATACAAGTAATGAATAGAGAATCTGCAGAATCTATTTCTCCTTTTCTGAAAACCTATGTCCAGTTCTCTGACACTCTTATGATGGTCCTAGTTGTTATATCCATATGACTACACCTATCATGGGTCCAGTGATGTTAAGGTTGTGTAAATGTTCTGCAGTTGTGAATTTCATCCGCGGTTGCACTGCATCTTGGGACTTGTCATCTGAAAGCCATGTCAATGTTTCTTTGGCTAACTAGGGCATGTGTGTTTCATTCTAGGTTGCCTTTGATATTTTACCATCCTCATAGGAGATGTTTTAGCTGGATAGTACTAAACTATTGCAAGAAGGCAACCACTTGGTCAGCTAACAAGTATGATGGGTATACATAACAATTGAGAGCCTCATTCAAGAGCCATAGGAGACGTTGAGCCATATTTTTGGGAAATGGAATCTAAAAGTGCCATGATCATGTTATTTAAGACACATAATTTTTGTGGTTGTCTCTGTAAGTTGGGTCTACCTTATGGCAACTGTTAGGAATTATGGAAGTTGAAGTCCAAAACACCTGGAGGGTTGAAGTTTATCCATGCCTAGTCTACCTCCTTTGTCTCCCCAATTTATGTTGGGAGATAGCCAACCATGTCATTTTTGGAGACACATCTGTCAGGGATGTGTGATAGGGCCTTCTCAATGTCTATCCCTAGGAAAGTTTAGAGAAGGGCAATAAACATGCTAAGACATATGTCAAACAAGACATAAAATGAAAAATTGAGAGGTTTGGGCCTGTTCACCCTGGTGAAGAGAAGATTGAGAAGAGCTATTTCAATATCTAAAGGGGTTCCCAAGGAGATCATGGGGCAGGTATGTTCTCTGCTGTCCCAAGTTTAATGGTGTGGAAGGTATATTTTGTTTGAGCATTGGAAGGAATATCTTGACAGTAAGAGTGGTTTATCAATGCAACCAATTATTTAGAGCAGTGGTTCCCAACCTTTTTTTGACCAGGGACCACTTGACTAAGGACCATTTTCCAACATTAGTACCAAAAAGGTTACAAATCAGTTTTTGGTCAATGTTAGATTCGGTTTGGTTATTTAGGGTGCTGATTTAGAAAATTGCATTGGATAGACCACATCAGCTCTAGTTTCTGATCCAGAACATATGCCATCCAGTAGTTGCCATCTGTTCTCACATAAGAAAGCCATATTTATTAATCTAGAGCTGATGTGGCCTATCCAATTTAATTTTCTGAATCAGTACTCCAAATCAACCCTTTTTGAGGCTTGAAAAGTTGAAAAAAGCATAAATTGAATGGCTTCAGGCTACATATAGCTCATGGGGCACCCAATTCCCATTCTTATCATAGAGTGCCTCTGGGGTTGTACAGAGTAACCACATTCAATAGTTGGAAAAAAACAGTCCAGATCCCAGCCTTGCTTTGAAAGATGAATATACTGTATATACTTGAGTATAAGCCTAGTTTTTCAGCCCTTTTTTTTAAGACTGAAAAAGCCCCCCTCGGCTTATACTCGGGTGAGGGTCCTGGCTGGCTTATATTTGGGTCAGCTTATACTCAAGAATATATGGTACATTTATTATTTTTCTCTATTATTATTCGTATTATTACATTTATTATTTTTCTCAATTATTGTTGCTACTATTACATTTATTTTACTCTATTTTTATTATTAATACATTTATTATTTCACTCTGATCTTATTATTATATTTATTATTTTACTCTATTTAATATTACATGTATTATTTTCCTGTATTTATTATGATTATTATTACATGTATTATTTTACTCTATTATTATTAAAATGCTACATAGGCACATTTACATTGAAGAAGATGAGAATAATGATTTGATTAGAGGGTTGTTGTATGTCTTTCGGGCTGTGTGGCCATGTTCCAGAAGTATTCTCTCCTGACGTTTCACCCACATCTATGGCAGGCATCCTCAGAGGTTGTGGTTTATCCATACCTCACAACCTCTGAGGATGCCTGCCATAGATGTGGGCGAAACGTCAGGAGAGAATACTTCTGGAATATGGCCACACAGCCCGAAAGACATACAACAACCCTGTGATCCCGGCCATGAAAGCCTTCGATTTGATTAGAGTTGGACAATCTTATCTTAAATTAGAGCTTTATGTAAATATTCAAAAACATTTAACCTACTGATGCTTCAATTAATGTAATTTTATTGGTATCTATTTTTATTTCTGAAATTTACCACTCTCGGCTTATACTGGAGTCAATGTTTTCCCAGTTTTTTCGTGGTAAAATTAGGTGCTTCAGCTTATATTCGGGCCAGCTTATACTCAAGTATATACGGGTAATATACAACTACTTTAAACACTTTTTATTATGAGGTTTTTAATTATACTTTGTTTCAAGCTTTGTAAACCAACCCAAGTGAATGAATGAATGAAATATATGGTAAATTACCTATAGGTTTTGTTGCATTTCCCTCCTTATCCCACCAACAGTTTCAGAGAAGCTCAGACTATTTATCTGTTCAGCTTAGTATTATCTTCTTTCGGTCTCCAGAATCTCGGTTAGGATTTTCCCCCCACAACCACCTGCTCACTGAGCCTTTTCACCCGATAGCTTCTGCATGCAAAGTGTGTGTCTTTCAGTTGAGCTGTGGGTACAAAACCCTTGCGCTTTTTGTGTTGTGTATTACAGAAAACATGAAACCCTGCCTATTTTTGGCTATTCAATTTGCATTTAAAATATAGCCTGAAGCTGGTGGCCTCTAGGTTTGTGAGACAGCAAACCTACACCTCCTTATTATCCAACATATTCGCTTATCCAACGTTCTGCCGGCCCGTTTATGTTGGATAAGTGAGACTCTACTGTATTCAAGTATAAGCCGACCTGAATAGAAGCTGGCCAGGACCCTCACTCGAGTATAAGCCAAGGGGAGTTTTTTCAGTCTTAAAAAAAGGGCTGAAAAACTAGGCTTATACTCGAGTATATACAGTAAGTTGTAGTTTACAAGGTGTTGTCCGTAGACACATCCAAGGTCATGTGGCCAGCATGACTGCATGGAGCGCCGTTACCTTCCCACCGGAGCGGTACCTATTGATCTACTCACATTGGCATGTTTTCGAACTGCTAGGTTGGCAGAAGCTGGAGCTAACAGCAGGCACTCACTCCGCTCCTGGGATTTGAACCTGGGACCGTTCGGTCTGCAAGTTCAGCAGCTCAGTGCTTTAACACACTTCGCCACCGGGGCTCCGTAAAATAATACATGTAATAATAATAATAAATACAGAAAAATAATACATGTAATAATAAATAGAGTAAAATCATAAATGTAATAATAATAAGATCAGAGTGAAATAATAAATGTATTATTAATAATAATAAAAATAGAGTAAAATAAATGTAATAGTAGCAACAATAATAGAGAAAAATAATAAATGTAATAATACCAATAACAAGAGAGAAAAATAATAAATGTACCATATATTCTTGAGTATAAGCTGACCCAAATATAAGCCAACCAGGACCCTCACCTGAGTATAAGCCGAGGGGGGCTTTTTCAGTCTTAAAAAAAGGGCTGAAAAACTAGGCTTATACTCGAGTATATACAGTAAGTTGTAGTTTACAAGGTCTATAGTCTTTTTTTTGCCAAACTATAAATCCCAGGATTCCATAGCATTGATTGATACCTCTTAAAATACAGTAGAGTCTCACTTATCCAAGCTAAACTGGCCGACAGAAGCTTGGATAACCTTTTTTAGGGCTGAAAAATCTCCCCTCAGCTTATACTCGAGTGAGGGTCCTGGCCAGCTTCTATTCAGGTCGGCTTATACTTGAATACAGTAGAGTCTCACTTATCCAACATAAACGAGCCGGCAGAATGTTAGATAAGCGAATATGTTGGATAATGAGGGATTAAGGAAACATCAAATTAAGCTATGATTTTACAAATTAAGCACCAAAACATCGTGTTTTACATCAAATTTGACAGGAAAAGTAGTTCAATACGCAGTAATGTTATGTTGTAATGACTGTATTTATGAATTTACCCTGTTTCCCCAAAAATAAGACATCCCCAAAAAATAAGATCTAGTAGAAGTTTTGCTGAATTGCTAAATATAAGGCCTCCCCCGAAAGTAAGACCTAGCAAAGTTTTTGTTTGGAAGCATGGAGGATCGGTAAATGTACATACCATAAATTGTTGTACATGGAAATAAAGGTAGTAACAACAAATAATAATAATAATAATAATAATAATAATAATAATAATAATAATAAAACTTTATTCTTGTATCCCACCTCCATCTCCCAGAAGGGACTCAGGGCAGCTTACACAGGCCCAACAACAACATAAATTTACATATGAACAGAAATTTAAAACAGTAATTTAAAAACAGTATAGCAATAAAATATAATATAGACATTCTTGAAAGGATTCACAGTTTGGTTATGCTGGTTTGTGATGACAACTACTCTACAGTAGATAATAAATGTTCATTTTTTTAAAAATTCAACCATAAATGTGAATTCTTTTTTGTGGAAAAATAAGACATCCCCTGAAAATAAGACCTAGTACATCTTTGGGAGCAAAAATTAATATAAGACACTGTCTTATTTTCGGGGAAACAGGGTAGCACCAAAATATCATGATATATTGAAAACATTGACTACAAAAATGGCTTGGATAATCCAGGACCTTGGATAAGCGAGGCTTGGATAAGTGATGCTCTACTGTACTGTCAATCTACATTCATTCTACAGTGTTGACTCAACCTATGTGTTCATTGTGTAATCAATGTGAAGGCAAAAAAAAAAAAATCTCAAAATTCATAACTGCATAAATAAAAGTTTCCAGATTGTGGAAAGTACTAAGACCACTCGGGTTTGCTTTGGTCAAGGGTTCTTTGTCCCGTCAGAGTTTTACGACGTGGGCACGGCAGCTTAAAGCAAGCTGGAAAATATCCTGAGAAGGACGCCGCTAGTAACCTAGAGACCAAACCCTGTGATGATAAGTTGTAGGAGTATGTTTATCCTGGAATGGAGATGATTAAGAGATGGCATGATAGGCGGGCGCCTTCAAATCTTTGAAAGGCTGTCATGGAGATGATGGAACAAAATCCATCCCTGTTGCCTCGGAATAGAAAGCTGCAACGAAAAGCATTTGCATTACTAGAAGGAGAATAAACAAGTGTATTATAGGAATAGTCTCATCCATGATGTGATGCGGCAGTTCGAAAAGCCAATGGGATTTTCGCCTGCATAAATAGGAGTATAGTGTCTATATATCAGGGGTCCCCAAACTTTTTATGCAGAGGGCCAGTCCACAAACCTTCAAACTGTTGAGGGGCCAAATTATCATTTGAAAAAAAAATACAAACAAATTCCGATGCACACTGCACATGTCTTATTTGTAGTGCAAAAACAACAACAACAAGAACAATGAAATAACAATAAAAGAGCAATACAATATTTAAAAATAAAAACAATTTTAACCAACATACATTTATCAGGATTTCAATGGGAAGTGTGGGCCTGCTTATGGCCAATGAGATAGTCAAGTCAATTAAGATTGTTGTTGTGTGCTTTCAAGTCATTTCAGACTTTGGGCGAGCCTAAGTCTAAAATTTATTTATTTACTATATTTATTTACTACATTTGTATCACACCCTTCTCACCCCAAAGGGGACTCAGAGTGGCTTACAAATTATATTGTTATATTGTTAGCATAGCACACTATTATATATTACTATACTAGCTGTGCCCGGCCACGCGTTGCTGTGGCAAAGTGGTGGTGGTATCGGTTAAAACTTGTTGTGGAATTTTTATTTGACGTTATTTGTATGTTTTAAAATTAATTTTATTGTCACTTATCTTTTTTATTTATTATATTTTATTAGTTTGTTGTATTATTTTTAGTCATTTTGTTATAATATTTTATTGTATTAATTATTTTAGTGTTTTTTATAATTTTTTATTGTATTATTTGTATTTATTTTTTTATCATTATTTTATTAACACTGGGCTGAGTGGGTTGCTAGGAGACCAAGTGGGCGGAGCTTAGCCTTCTAACTGGCAGCAATTGGATAAAAACAATTATTCCTCTCCCTCTAATTAGGACTTTATTTTTCTTTTCTTTTTGTTGTATCAACCTAGAGGCATGGATGAGGGGTTGTGATGTCAATTTTCGAGGTTGTGGGGCGTTTACTTTTGTTGTTTTGTCCGCTGCCGTGATGCCATCACTCTTTTATATATATAGATTGAACTATACCACTATACTGTAATATTATTAGTAATATTATTAGTAATATATAATTAATACTATTGTATGGTATTATCATTATTAGTGTTATATTGTATTACATTATAATATTATCAATATTATATGTATATACAATATATTATATTATAAAACTGAGGGCGGGGGCTAGGTAAATGACCTTGGAGGGCCGCATCCGGCCCCCGGGTCTTAGTTTGGGGACCCCTGCTATATATCATGCTACCCTCGATTCTGCCTTGGTCAGACCACACCTGGAATCACATTGTGTCCTATTCTGGACAATTGAAGGGAGATGTTGACAAGCTGGAATGTGTCCAGAGGAGGGCGACTAAAATGATCAAGGGTCTGGAGAACAACCCCTATGAGGAGCGGCTTAAAGAGCTGGACATGTTTAGCCTGCACAAGAGAAGGTTGAGAGGAGACATGATGAGGGCCATGGATCAATATGTGTGGGGAAACCATAGGGAGGAGGGAACTATATAATGAGTTTTTCCTGCTTCTTGGCAGAATGGGGTTGGTCTGGATGGCCCACAAGGTCTCTTCCAACTCTATGATTCTATGAAATGGACTGACATGGGAGGTGATGCATGGCCCTTTTTAGAGTCTGGATGCCCATGTTGTAGACAAGGGGCCCAAGCACTGAATCAATAGAACCTATACAATTGTTGACTTCTCAAGTTCCAACTGGATTTATGCTATAGATTTATTGCAGTTTGGGAATCATCCCTTGAAGCAATGATTCAAGGAGAATGGGAAGAATGGACAATACAGTATTATGTGTGGGATTTCTGGACCCTTCTACATAATCTGGAATCCTATTTTTCATATCTCTAATGAATAATAATAATAATAATAATAATAATAATTATTATTATTATTATTATTATTAGACACTTGGGAAGTGTTCAACTTCTGATTTTGTGATACGAAATTCAGCATATCTATCTTGTTTGCTGTGTCATAATAAAATAATAATAAATAATAAATGTGGCCCCTGGTGGCGCAGTGTGGTAAAGCATTGAGCTGCTGAACTTGCAGACTGAGAGATCACAGGTTTGAATCCGGAGAGCGGAGTGAGCGCCCACTGTTAGCCCCAGCTTCTGCCAACCTAGAAGTTCGAAAACATGCGAATGTGAGTAGATCAATAGGTACTTCTCCGGGGGGAAGGTAACGGCGCTCCATGCAGTCATGCCAGTGGCCACATAACCTAGGAGGTGTCTACGGACAACGCCGGCTCTTCGGCTTTGAAATGGAGATGAGCACCAACCCCCAGAGTCGGACATGACTGGACTTAATGTCAGGGGAAAACCTTTACAATAATAATAATAATAATAATAATAATAATAATAATAATAATAATAATATGCTTTATATATATTCTGCCCTTCTCCCCAAAGGGACCCAGAGCAGATTACAGTATATATAATGCAGACAGAGGCAAACATTTAATGCCTTAGTTGTAATCAATTACATACAATGGGACACACAACATAGACAAGGCAAAGGCCTCTCCTTTCATTTCCGGCTGATCTCTAGCTTTGGGGAGATGTTCTCCATTTTCAAGCCATGGAGCCTCTTAGTTGTGTGACTGACATCTTTTTCCTTTTCCCTCTAAAGTTGTACCTATTTACATACTCACATTTGCATGTTTTCGAACTGCTAGGTTGTCAGGAACTAGGGCTGTCAGTGGGAGCTCACCGTGTCCTGCAGATTCAAGCTGCCAACCTTCTTTCTTGGCCTTCGGTCAATTCTGTGGTCAAGGTCCAATGGAAATATTGGTGGAAATTGACCATAAAATGGTATTTGAGGCCTAGAGGGAACATTTCTCTTGGCCTTTTCTAGGTAATTCAGAACTCTTTTGAGTCTAAATGAGCTCGCATTTAACGAGCTCATGCAATAAGCGGGCCAACCTTAATATATTCACAAAGTGATTGTTGTAATTAAATATTAAAGAGTTTCCCGCATGTTGGCACTACAGAGCGTAATCCTTTACCAAAGGATGGACCTCTGGAAGCGGCTGGGTAGACTAGAAAGGAGATGTGCCGCCTATCACAACCTCCCTTTGTGTTTATGTCTGATTAACCTCCTGGCTATATATATTGGAGGCTTGAAAGGCTAATTAGGATATCAGGATGACTCAGTGTATTGAACCGACTTTGTATCTGATAGACTGGGCGAAATGAAAAATTTGCAAAAGCAAAGATAATGCGAACGAGGGAGCCGAGACCGACCTGTCTATTGAGCTGAGGCTGAGATCGTCACGGGGGATATTTGAATCGATGTTTGCAAAATTTGCAGAGGTTGGGAAGGCAACAATACATTTGGAAAATATAATATGTCAGTCTCACCTTCACAGTAGTCAATAGTCTATTCGAGATTGAAGGGAAGGTCTCTGAGCATCACCCAAAGATATCCAACATAGAAAGAATGACTCACTGGACTTCCTAAAGGAAAGGAATCCTTATGGAAATACCAGGATGACCAATAGATGTTAAAGAGTTCATCTGATGATATTTATCCAGGGTGGGATTCCATCCTAATACAAAAGCTTTCTGGGAGTCATCGCTTGAGATGAATGGGAAGAGTCAACTGTGCCTTTGACAGCGTGAGACAGGGAGAGAGAAAGAGATTGAGAACTAGAGAACAAGCCCCATGAGGAGCGGCTTAAAGAGCTGGGCATGTTTAGACTGCAGAAGAGAAAGCTGAGGGGAGAGAGAAAGAGATTGAGAAGTGGAGTTAGAAAAAGAGAACGGAGAGGTTCGGGAGGAGGGTGACTTCAATGATCAAGGGTCTGGAGAACAAGCCCCATGAGGAGCGGCTTAAAGAACTGGGCATGTTTAACCTGCAGAAGAGAAGGCTTAGCGGAGAGAGAAAGAGACTGAGAAGTGGAGTTAGAAGAAGAGAACGGAGAGGATCGGGAGGAGGGTGACTACAATGATCAAGGGTCTGGAGAACAAGCCCCATGAGGAGCGGCTTAAAGAGCTGGGCATGTTTAGCCTGCAGAAGAAAAGGCAGAGGGGAGAGAGAAAGAGATTGAGAAGTGGAGTCAGAAAAAGAGAATGGAGAGGGTTGGGAGGAGGGTGACTACAATGATCAAGGGTCTGGAAAACAAGCCCCATGAGGAGCGGCTTAAAGAACTGGGCATGTTTAACCTGCAGAAGAGAAGGCGGAGGGGAGAGAGAAAGAGATTGAGAAGTGGAGTCAGAAAAATAGAATGGAGAGGGTTGGGAGGAGGGTGACTACAATGATCAAGGGTCTGGAAAACAAGCCCCATGAGGAGCGGCTTAAAGAACTGGGCATGTTTAACCTGCAGAAGAGAAGGCGGAGGGGAGAGAGAAAGAGATTGAGAAGTGGAGTCAGAAAAATAGAATGGAGAGGGTTGGGAGGAGGGTGACTACAATGATCAAGGGTCTGGAAAACAAGCCCCATGAGGAGCGGCTTAAAGAACTGGGCATGTTTAACCTGCAGAAGAGAAGGCGGAGGGGAGAGAGAAAGAGATTGAGAAGTGGAGTTAGAAGAAGAGAACGGAGAGGGTCGGGAGGAGGGTGACTTCAATGATCAAGGGTCTGGAGAACAAGCCCCATGAGGAGCAGCTTAAAGAGCAGGGCATGTTTAGCCTGCAGAAGAGAAGACTGAGGGCAGAGAGAAAGAGATTGAGAAGTGGAGGTAGAAAAAAAGAACGGAGAGGGTTGAGAGGAGGGTGACTACAATGATCAAGGGTCTAGAGAACAAGCCCTATGAGGAGTGGCTTAAAGAGCTGGGCATGTTTAGCCTGCAGAAGAGAAGGCTGAGGGGAGAGAGAAAGAGATTGAGAAGTGGAGTTAGAAAAAGAGAATGGAGAGGGTGACTACAATGATCAAGGGTCTGGAGAACAATGGAGCAATGGCTTCAAAAAAATTATTTTAGTGCCTGGAGTGACTTGAGAAACTGCAAGTCGTTTCTGGTGTGAGAGAATTGGCTGTCTGCAAGGACATTGCCCAGAGGACATTGCCCGGATGTTTTGATGTTTTACCATCCTTGTGGGAGGCTTCTCTCATGTCCCTGCATGGAGCTGGAGCTGACACTGGGAGCTCATCCACGCTTTTCCTGGGTTGGATTCGAACCAGCAACCTTCAGGTCAGCAGTCTGCCGGCACAAGGGTTTAACCCGTTGTGACACCAGGGACTCAGCATCAAATTACAGATTCCACCTGTATGAATGAGCTTGGCTACTCCTTCCCCACAAAACTCTGCCGCTTGCGTCCTCAACGCAGCGTTTTGGCGACGATGCGCAGCTGCGGAAAGGGGTGACTGGCTGGTTGAGGATGCAAGTGGCAGAGTTTTGTGGGGAAAGAGTTGCCAAGCTCATTCATCACTATGATAAGTGCCTAGATTTGAATGGCGACTATGTTGAGAAGTGGTATTTGGGTGTGGCTTTCAACTGCATATGGTCAATGTTTTCTCCTATACTTTTTGAGGACGCAAGCGGCAGAGTTTTGTGGGGAAGGAGTTGCCAAGCTCATTCATCGCTTTGATAAGTGCCTAGATTTGAATGGCGACTATGTTGAGAAATGGTATTTGGGTGTGGCTTTCAACTGCATATGGTCAATGTTTTCTCCTATACTTTTTGAGGACGCAAGCGGCAGAGTTTTGTGGGGAAGGAGTTGCCAAGCTCATTCATCGCTTTGATAAGTGCCTAGATTTGAATGGCGACTATGTTGAGAAATGGTATTTGGGTGTGGCTTTCAACTGCATATGGTCAATGTTTTCTCCTATACTTTGTTTATTTTTAATTCCAAAACGTAATCTACTTTCTGGATAGCCCTCGTATATAATAGAGACTGGGCAGCCTCAGATATTGGTATCCTGGGAACCAAGACCCAATAGATGCCAAGGTCCACTGTTCTTGCTTTTTGGCTTTTTCTCTGCCGACATTATTCCTGGGGGAGTGCAGCCTTAAATGAGAAAAAAGAAGAAGTTTCCCACCGCAGTGGCATTCCTCAACCTGCTCTTCATTTCGTGCCCTCCTCTCTTTCTTATGGCTGCTCTGACTTGCTCAACAGTCTCCTGGGCCCAGTTCATCAGGGATCAGGGCTGCGTGTCAGTGGCGGCAGAGAAATTATTGTGGTCAGTCGGTGCTGCCTGCAAATCTCCTTGGGAAAAGTCTGAAGGCAGCGAGTGAAACACAAAGGCACAGGAAGAAGCAGCAATATTTATTAGCAGTGAAGCTTCTCCTTGCCCACTGTTCCTTTGAGATGTGACCAAATGTCCATCAATGACTTCTCAGGCTTGCAGATGACTTGGTGGTTCAACTCCAAAGCTCAGTGTGAAATTTGATGGGCGAATCCTCCGTCTCTGTAGACTTGGAGTTGGACTTGGGATTTGTCCACTGTGACCCAATCCATTTCCATAGTGTGAGCAATAGTATACGTGAAGCTTCTGGACTTGTGCCAGAAGCGAGTTGAGACAAGTCTCTTCTGATGTGAGAGATTTGTCTGTCTTCAAAGACGTCGCTCAAGGGATGCTCGGATGTGTCACCATCCTGCAGGAGTCTTCGGTCATGTCCCTGCATGGGAAGCTAGGGCTGACAGATGGGAGCTCAATGATAAATACACACAAATGTCTATACTTGACAATGTTGAAGAGATAAGCAAACACTATAAAGGTTCAAAACATAAAAAGAGATGTGTCATGTAAAGGCCACAGAAATAGTCAGGCCTCTCTGAGTATAGAGCTATCTTTGTTCTATGTATAAAAGATAAGCAAATACTATAAAGGATCAAAACATAAAAAGAGATGTGACATGTAAAGGCCACAGAAATAGTCAGGCCTCTCTGAGTATAGAGCTATCTTCTTTCTATGTATAAAAGATAAGCAAATACTATAAAGGTTCAAAACATAAAATGCACTATGTAATTTAGAGCATCATGTACATACATTATTACCTGAGATTTAACAACAATAATGAAAATAATAAGTACAGTCAACTGTTGTAATCCACAGTAGTATCTTCCAGACTGTAATGTTTAAAAGAAACTGTAATTATCAAGGCTTAAATGTGGACCAAAGTCAAAACATATCAAGTAGTCTCCACTATTTAAACAGTTTCTGAAGACTCCAATTGGATTTGGCAACCAACATAATATAAACACATTCAACCTTTGCAAAATAATATTGGTTAATATATCTTTTAAGACTTCACAGGTATTGAAAAGTTTATTCTAGAAAAAACCTTGGGAGCTCAACCCATCTCGTGGGTTCAAACCGCCAACTGTAGGGTCAGCAGTTCAGCTGGCACAAGGGTTTAACACATGAAGAAACCTTTGAAAGATACCTGAGGAAAGAGATACTTCTCCTGAAACAAGGATTATAAACACCTGGGAACCCTTGTTGTTTTCTCATCACGAACTTCTAAGACTTTGTATCTCAGTTTATACTTGAATGGGACAATACTGGATTCATTTAAAGAAGAACATTTATGGAAGAACTTATTGTTTATTTGGGAAAACATTTAAGCATGATTATAATGTTTTGTAAAAGGTAAAGTTTTCCCCTGATGTTAAGTCCAGTCGTGTCCGACTCTGGAGGTTGGTGCTCATCTCCATTTCTAAGCTGAAGAGCCGGCGTTGTCCGTAGACACCTCCAAAGTCATGTGGCTGGCATGTCTGCATGGAACACCATTACCTTCCCGCCAGAGTGGTACCTATTGATCTACTCACATTGGCATGTTTTCAAACTGCTAGGCTGGCAGAAGCTGGAGCTAACAGCGGGCGCTCACTCCGCTCTGCGGGTTTGAACTTGGGACCTTTTGGTCTGCAAGTTCAGCAGCTCAGTGCTTTAACACACTGAGCCACTGGAGGCTCCATGTACAATGTTTTGTACATCTTTGTAAAACAATCCTAATTTGTTTGTTCCCAACGTTCTTGAATTATAATAATAGTATTTTCTTATCACATACTTTTAAGACTTGTATCTCAGTTTATACTTGCATGGGACAATACGTGATTTATTGAAAGCATTGACCACACCATTTATGGATGAACTTATTTATTAGTTAAGTTGTAAAACATTTAAGCATGAATTTAATGCTTGGTACATCTTGGTGGCGCAATGTGCTAAAGCGCTAAGCTGCTGAACTTGCAAACCGAAAGGTCGCAGGTTTGAATCCGGGGAGTGGATTGAGCTTCTGCCAACCTAGCAGTTCGAAAACATGCAAATGTGAGTAGATCAATAGGTACTGGTATGAATCATTATTATATATCTGCAAGAAATCCAGGAGCACCCGGTGGCACAGTGGGTTAAACTGCTGAGCTGTTGAACTTGCTGACCAAAAGGTCGGCAGTTTGAATCCAGGGAGCAGAGTGAGCTCTCTCTGTTAGCCCCAGCTTCTGCCAACCTAGCAGTTCGAAAATATACAAATGTGAGTAGATCAATAGGTACTTCTCCAGCGGGAATCTAACGGCGCTCCATGCAGTCATGCTGGCCACATGACCTTGGAGGTGTCTATGGACAACACTGGCTCTTCGGCTTAGAAATGGAGATTGGCACCAACTCCCAGAGTCAGACACAACTGGACTTAAAGTCAGGGGAAGCCTTTACCTTTACCTACATATTTGTAAAAT
The DNA here is from genome assembly GCF_035594765.1 of Anolis carolinensis. Classification (NCBI taxonomy): domain Eukaryota; kingdom Metazoa; phylum Chordata; class Lepidosauria; order Squamata; family Anolidae; genus Anolis; species Anolis carolinensis. The sequence goes on along the minus strand of NW_026943822.1, from coordinate 20,182,868 downwards.
AGTCCTAAATTGTTTGTTCCCTATGTTCTTGTATTATAATAATAGTCGGTTATAATTATTATTCTATCCTGTATTACTGGTGAGTCTATAGTAACAGGACAACTTTGTGTTTCAGGGTTGTTGTATGTCTTTCGGGCTGTGTGGCCATGTTCCAGAAGTATTCTCTCCTGATGTTTCACCCACATCTATGGCAGGCATCCTCAGAGGTTGTGAGGTACCTCACAACCTCTGAGGATGCCTACCATAGATGTGGGCGAAACGTCAGGAGAGAATACTTCTGGAACATGGCCACACAGCCCGAAAGACATACAACAACCCTGTGATCCCGGCCATGAAAGCCTTCGACAAAACTTTGTGTTTACACTAAATTTATAGATATCTATATAGTTGGCACAAGGGTTTAACCCATTGTCCGCAGCTCTTTAACAAGAACGATGAAGCTTTATTTTGCTACTAATGCCATTTCATTAGCAAGGTTTGATGTTTCAAGGCAGCATTCTCACCCAGAGATTCTTCCCTTAGCCTTGAAAACTGGAGAAGAGGTTCCAGTCAATTCTAGACAACTATTAGGAATATCTTAGCTTCTGCAGGAATAGGAAGACAGGTAGGAGCACTAAAAGCAGAAGGGTCAAACAAGACCAATCCAAGTCTATCAGTCATTGCCATTCTCTACTACTTTCTGTCTACAAACGATGCACATTGGCAGCTCAAGGGACTGCAGAATTCCCACAAGACTCGCAAAATGAGGTTGGAAAAGATGAGTTCCAGCTAAATTAGGATCTCTTTCAGGCCCAGGCAGGATGGAGAATATTGTTCGGCTTGCAATTTTTAAACAAACTGACCCAATTTGGAATTCCCAAATGAAGGCGTGGATCAGAACACGGTTATCCTGCAGCATGTAGAGCCCTCCGCCTTTGCGATGCAGCTCTTTTCCTCGAGAAAGGCAGTTTTAGAAAAGCTGCACGTGAAAGGAAATGAATATTTATATTTAAATCAAATTACAAAATGATTTGAAAATAATGATACTAATACAGTAGAGTCTTACTTATCCAAGCTAAATGGGCCGGCAGAAGCTTGGATAAGTGAATATCTTGGATAATAAGGAGGGATTAAGGAAAAGCCTATTACACATCAAATTAGGTTATGATTTCACAAATTAAGCACCAAAACATCATGTTATACAACAAATTTGACAGAAAAAGCAGTTCAATACACAGTAATGTTATGTTGTAATTACTGTATTTACGAATTTAGCAGCAAAATATCACGATATATTGAAAACATTGACTACAAAAATGGCTTGGATAATCCAGAAATTTGGATAAGCGAAGCTTGGATAAGTGAGACTCTACTGTACTAATAATAATACTAAAAATACTAATAATAATACTAATTTTATTTCTTACCCGCCTCTCTTCATGACTCGAGGCATCGACAACGTACACTCATGATTATTATTATTATTATCAACACAACGACGTTGTATGGCACAGCAAACAAGATAGATATGCCGGATTTCGTTTCGCAAAACCACAAGTCGAACACTTCCCAAGTGTCTAGGACTGTGTGATGTATTTTCGGATGATGCGTGCAGATCCCAGTAGGGTGGCCTTTTGCAGTTGGCAGATCGTGATTTTGTCAATGTCTACTGTTTCCAAATGCCGGCTGAGATCTTTTGGCACGGCACCCAATGTGCCCATCACCACCGGGACCACCTGCACTGGTTTCTGCCAGAGTCTTTGAAGTTCAATCTTGAGGTCCTGATAGCGGCTGAGTTTTTCCTGTTGTTTTTCATCAATGCGACTGTCACCTGGGATGGCGACATCAATGATCCAAACCTTGTTCTTTTCCACAACTGTGATGTCTGGTGTGTTGTGTTCCAGAACTTTGTCAGTCTGGATTCGAAAGTCCCACAGTATCTTTGCGTGCTCATTTTCCAAGACTTTTGCAGGTTTGTGATCCCACCAGTTCTTTGCTGCTGGGAGGTGGTACTTGAGGCATAAGTTCCAATGAATCATTTGGGCCACATAGTTGTGCCTCTGTTTGTAGTCTGTCTGTGCAATTTTCTTACAGCAGCTGAGGATATGATCAATGGTTTCGTCAGCTTCCTTGCACAGTCTGCATTTTGGGTCATCAGCTGATTTTTCGATCTTGGCCTGAATTGCCTTTGTCCTGATGTCTTGCTCCTGGGCTGCAAGGATCAGGCCTTCTGTCTCCTTCTTCAGGGTCCCATTCGTGAGCCAGAGCCAGGTCTTATTATTATTATTATTATTATTATTATTATTATTTCATTTTCGTCTTTAACACTAATTTTATTTCTTACCTGCCTCTCCACATGACTCGAGGCATGGACAAAGTAGACTCATGATTATTATTATTATTATTATTATTATTATTATTATTATTATTTCATTTTCATCTTTAACACTAATTTTATTTCTTATCCGCCTCTCCCCATGATTCGAGGCATGGATAAAGTAGACTCATGAGTATTATTATTATTATTATTATTATTATTATTATTATTTCATTTTCATCTTTAACACTAATTTTATTTCTTATCCGCCTCTCCACATGACTCGAGGCATGGACAAAGTAGACTCATGAGTATTATTATTATTATTATTATTATTATTATTATTATTATTCCATTTTTGTATTTAACACTAATTTTATTTCTTACCCACCTCTCCCCATGATTCGAGGCATGGACAAAGTAGACTCATGAGTATTATTATTATTATTATTATTATTATTATTATTATTATTACATTATACCGGCTGTTAGGAATTGTGGGAGTTGAAGTCCAAAACACTTGGAGGGCCGCAGTTTGCCCATGCCTGATCTACACAGTTAACACCAATTAACACTATTGGATTCCACTTGAACTGCTAGTGAGCCCTTGGCAACTAAAGTGGTGTCAATCTGCATTAATTCTGCAGTGTAGATGCACCCTACATCTGAGACATGTTAGGCTGGATGAGTCATCACTGGTGTTTTGTATTGTGCCCAGCATCCAGAGATGATCATTATTCTTTTATCCTGGGCTGTATGATATGGCATTGTGTTGCCAGTGGCTTTTAGTTGACAGCGGAATTTACTGTCTTCTATTGTGCTCGAATGTGCACAGCGCCTGGAGAAACTCAGGCTGTGAAGCATTTAAGGAATTCAATAAATAAATAAAACATATATTTGCTTTGGAGTAAACGGAGTTAAGAGGACTCTTCCTGGACTTTTAAAAAAGTATCTTGCAGTAGGAATATTTGCATGCAAAGTGAGTAGTAGAGAGTCCTTGATATGAATACAATTAGGGGCCATTGCCATTGGAAGAGACACAGAACGAACACAGAACGACTGTGTAAAATATTAGTTTGAAGTCCAATTCTCATTCTCCTCCAGGGATGTAGTTATGATGCCAATCTCCATTTCTAAGCCAAAGAGCCGGCGTTGTCCGTAGACACCTCCAAGATCATGTGGCTGGCATGACTGCATGGAGCACCGTTAGCTTCCTGCTAGAGCAGTACCTATTGATCTACTCACATTTGTGTGTGTGTGTGTGTGTGTGTGTATATATATATATATATATATATATATATATTAATAATAATAATAATAATAATAATAATAATAATAATAATAATGCAAAAGGCCACCCTACTGGGATCTGCTCGCATCATTCGAAAATACATCACACAGTCCTAGACACTTGGGAAATGTTCGACTTGTGATTTTGTAAAACGAAATCCAGCATATCTATCTTGTTTGCTGTGTCATACAATAAAATAACAACAACAACAATAGTAATAATAATAATAATAATAATAATAATAATAATAATAATAATAATAATGTTTACCTGTAATGTATACTTTCATGACATTAGAATAACTATTATTATTTTGAATGGGATGTTATGTCATAATATTCAATAATAATAATGCCTGGAAAGTATACATTCCAAATATACATAATATATATTGAATTCTCCTTTTATAGTTCCTTTCTCTACCTCATTAGATTTTAATCATGCACTTTGCACCACTGCCCAGCCTTTTTATTATCTTGTTCTTATTCGGCGATTTTACTTACCATTACATTACTGTAAATTGTTGGTTTGACCTGTGTAATGTTAAATGTTAATGATGTTTTATTGTGAATGTATTTTTTAATTTGTTTACTATTTGGGCTTGGCCTCATGTTAGCCACTCTGAGTCCCCACAAGGAGATGGAGCCGGGGTATAAAAATGAAGAAGTTGTTGTTGTTGTTATTATTATTATTATTATTGACACAACAAGATAGATATGCTGGATTTCATGTCACAAAATCACAAGTCGCACACTTCCCAAGTGTCTAGGACTGTGTGATGTATTTTCGGGTGGTGTGCGCAGATCCCAGTCGGGTGGCCTTTTGCAGTTGGCAGATCGTAATGTTGTCAATGTCTATTGTTTCCAAATGCCGGCTGAGATCTCTTGGCACGTCACCCAATGTGCCAATCACCACCGGGACCACCTGCACTGGTTTCTGCCAGAGTCTTTGAAGTTCAATCTTGAGGTCCTGAGTTTTTCCTGTTGTTTTTCGTCAATGCGACTGTCACCTGGGATGGCGACATCAATGATCCAAACCTTTTTCTTTTCCACAACTGTGATGTCTGGTGTGTTGTGTTCCAGAACTTTGTCAGTCTGGATTCGGAAGTCCCACAGTACCTTTGCGTGGTCATTTTCCAATACTTTTGCAGGTTTGTGATCCCACCAGTTCTTTGCTGCTGGGAGGTGGTACTTGAGGCATAAGTTCCAATGAATCATTTGGGCCACATGGTTGTTTGTAGTCTGTCTGTGCAATTTTCTTACAGCAGCTGAGGAGATGATGATGATGATGATTATGATGATGATGATTATTATTATTATTTGAAACACAACAAGATGAGTCCACAGCAGACACTCTGCTGGCTGTTGTACTGGATTACACGTCGGACACTTCCCAAGTGTCTAGGACTGTGTGGTGTATCGGCAAATAATGTGGGCAGATCCAAGTAAGGTGGCCTTCTGCAGCTGGCAGATGGTAATTTTGTCAGCACCGATTGTGTTTAAGTGCAGGCCAAGGTCTTTAGGCACTGCAGCCAGTGTGCCGATCACCACTGGGACCATCTTGACTGGCTTGTGCCAGAGTCTTTGCAGTTCGATCTTTAAATCCTCATATCGTGTCAGCTTTTCCAGTTGTTTCTCCTCAATCCTGCTATATTATTATTATTATTATTATTATTATTATTATTATTATTATTATTATTATTATATAGCAATCATCATAATCATTACCATCATCATTCCCTGCCTTCCTCTCGCAAATCAGACTCAAATGTATCAGGAACTGACGTTGACTAGATGTAGACTGGTTCTTAAATATCTAATCCTAGCCTACATTTAAGTACATGCCTCGAATGTATATTTTCATGACTATATCTAAAGGATTATTTAATGTATTTATGTCTTTGTTTAATGCATTCCTTTATGGCCTCCAGCTACTTCTGGCTGTCTCTCTTTGCAATTGCGATGAGTGGATCACCAATAAATTTACTGAGGAATGACTGGCATTTTGTCCTGTTTCCAAAATTATTTATCAGCTATTTGTCAGGATGATGGGGCTTCTCACACAGCCCTGCATCCAAAGGATTTGTCATTTCGAAAAATAAGGAAACCCAACCAATGTGATCTTCGGTACAGCCATGGCATGTGTCTGTGAGTCGAGGCCCTGACATTATAATGAGAATGGGAGGCGAAACAGTAAGGGAAATGGAGTAGAACAGGTAAAAAGATTAAATCAAATGAGAGGCCATGCGGAAAAGGTCACGAGAGAGCAATCTTTCCTGAGTCCGTTTAGCCTCTCTGCTTCTCTAATCTTCTTGGGTCTCACGTCTGAGAATTAATGCCAGGGAGGCATTGGGGTGCCATAAGTGAATATAGGGATCGAAACCTCCGTTCGAGCTCTCCAAGTTGGGAAGACGTGACCTAGCCTCAATTCTTTCAATATATCCTATTGAGGGAAGCAACCATTTGATTGGCAACCTCGTAGCATTGCAGTATGTATGAGGAAGGTCACCGGGTCAGTCCCTGGCAGCGCCAGTGGAAATAATTAGACAATAATAAGAAGGAGGGGGTTTGTTTTGCAGACAAAAACAACACTGGGTGAACATCATGAGACCAAGTGTAGAATGAGTGCAGTTTGACTCCACTTTAACTGCCATGGCTCAATGCTATGGGATACTGGGAGTTATAGTTTGCCCTCTTTGGCTTTGTGAAACTACAAATCCCATTGCTCCATAGTCTTGAGCCTTGACAGTTCAAGTGGTGACAAACTGTATAGACCCAAGTTTCCCATGGACCTACTGATCTACTCACATTGGCATGTTTTCAAACTGCTAAGTTGGTGGAAGCTGGAGCTGACAGCGGGAGCTCACCCTGGGATTCGAACTGCTGACTTTTCGGTCAGGAAATTCAGCAGCTCAGTGGTTTAACCCACTGTGCCATATTTTGTGATTATAATTTATATATATATATATATATATATATATATAGTGGTGGCGCAGTGTGTTAAAGCGCTGAGCTGCTGAACTTGCAGACTGAAAGGTCCCAGGTTCAAATCCCAGGAGCAGAATGAGCGCCCGCTGTTAGCCCCAGCTCCTGCCAACCTAGCAGTTCGAAAACATGCAAAATGTGAGTAGATCAATAGGTACCACTCTGGCAGGAAGGTAACGGCGCTCCATGCAGTCATGCTGGCCACATGAACTTGAAGGTGTCTACGGACAATGCCGGCTCTTTGGCTTAGAAATGGAGATGAGCACCAACTCCCAGAGTCGGACACGACTGGACTTAACGTCAAGGGAAACCTTTACCTTTACCTAGGTTGGCGGAAGCTGGAGCTGATAGCGGGAGCTCACCCTCGGATTTGAACCTCCGACTTTTTGGTCAGCAAATTCAGCAGCTCAGTGGTTTAACTCACTCTGCCATTTTTTGTGATTATAATTAATATTATATATATATATATATATATATATATATATATATATATATATGTACGTTTGTAGGACTGAGTAAACAACAAAACTACAGAACCAAATCTCACCAAATTTGGCCACAAAAGACATAGTCATCCAATCTATGTCTTTCAAATAAAAATGTCTACAGCAACTCGTGGCCGGGCACAGCTAGTTAATTATAAATACAGTAGGGTCTCACTTATCCAACATTTGCTTATCCAAGGTTCTGGATTATCCAACGCAGTCTGCCTTTTAGTAGTCAATGTTTTTGTAGTCAATGTTTTCAATACATTGTGATATTTTGGTGCTAAATTTGTAATACAGTAATTACAACATATGCACAACAGTTTGTATGACTACTATTAGAATGTACAGTAGAGTCTCACTTATCCAAGACTCGCTTATCCAAGGTTCTGGATTATCCAAGGCATTTTTGTAGTCCAAATCCAAATCCAAATTTATTTAATGCTTAGACCATATTATTAATACATTTACTATTTCACTCTGATATTATTATTATTATTATTGCATTTATTATTTTACTCTATTTATTATTACTTGTATTATTTTCCTGTACAGTAGAGTCTCACTTATCCAAGACTCGCTTATCCAAGGTTCTGGATTATCCAAGGCATTTTTGTAGTCCAAATCCAAATCCAAATTTATTTAATGCTTAGACCATATTATTAATACATTTACTATTTCACTCTGATATTATTATTATTATTATTGCATTTATTATTTTACTCTATTTATTATTACTTGTATTATTTTCCTGTACAGTAGAGTCTCACTTATCCAACACTTGCTTATCCAATGTTCTGGATTATCCAAGGCATTTTTGTAGTCCAAATCCAAATCCAAATTTATTTAATGCTTAGACCATATTATTAATACATTTACTATTTCACTCTGATATTATTATTATTATTATTGCATTTATTATTTTACTCTATTTATTATTACTTGTATTATTTTCCTGTACAGTAGAGTCTCACTTATCCAACACTTGCTTATCCAATGTTCTGGATTATCCAAGGCATTTTTGTAGTCCAAATCCAAATCCAAATTTATTTAATGCTTAGACCATATTATTAATACATTTACTATTTCACTCTGATATTATTATTATTATTATTGCATTTATTATTTTACTCTATTTATTATTACTTGTATTATTTTCCTGTACAGTAGAGTCTCACTTATCCAACACTTGCTTATCCAATGTTCTGGATTATCCAAGGCATTTTTGTAGTCCAAATCCAAATCCAAATTTATTTAATGCTTAGACCATATTATTAATACATTTACTATTTCACTCTGATATTATTATTATTATTATTGCATTTATTATTTTACTCTATTTATTATTACTTGTATTATTTTCCTGTACAGTAGAGTATCACTTATCCAACACTTGCTTATCCAATGTTCTGGATTATCCAAGGCATTTTTGTAGTCCAAATCCAAATCCAAATTTATTTAATGCTTAGACCATATTATTAATACATTTACTATTTCACTCTGATATTATTATTATTATTATTGCATTTATTATTTTACTCTATTTATTATTACTTGTATTATTTTCCTGTACAGTAGAGTCTCACTTATCCAACACTTGCTTATCCAATGTTCTGGATTATCCAAGGCATTTTTGTAGTCCAAATCCAAATCCAAATTTATTTAATGCTTAGACCATATTATTAATACATTTACTATTTCACTCTGATATTATTATTATTATTATTGCATTTATTATTTTACTCTATTTATTATTACTTGTATTATTTTCCTGTACAGTAGAGTATCACTTATCCAACACTCGCTTATCCAATGTTCTGGATTATCCAACGCATTTTTGTAGTCAATGTTTTCAATATATTGTGATATTTTGGTGCTGAATTCGTAAATACAGCAATTACTGCATATTGAACTACTTTTTCTGTCAAACTTGTATAACATGATGTTTTGGTGCTTAATTTGTAAAATCATAACCTAATTTGATGTTTAATAGGCTTTTCCTTAATCCCTCCTTATTATCCAACATATTCGCTTATCCAACGTTTATGTTGGATAAGTGAGACTCTACTATGGTAACTTTCCGCACATAAATGTTATAGAGAGTTGTTCGGCATCACCCGCCTCGGATGCTGTCAACCAGTATAGTTGGCACCCTCCGCTGCCCTCTGAGGATGCCACCCATCTCTGGGTGTCTTGCTGTGCTTATTCCCTTGGCACAAACAGGGCGCCTTTGTGCTGATGCATCTCTTCCCGAGTCCCATAGCCCTGGAGGTGCAAGTGACTGTCGAACAGCATGGCGTGCCGGGCTCCGTTCCAAATGGCACACGCCATTCCCTGAAATCCACCGCGGCCGCGACGCAATCCCTTGCCAAGTGGCTCCGTCCGATCCCGGGGGCTCGCTTGGATGAAAAGTAAATCTTCATTAAAATGAAATCATCCACGCCGCGGCCCCGACGGCTCCCCGAAAAGATGCTAGGAGCGACGCCAGAGAGGGCTTAGCCCTCTCTGGCGTCGCTCCTAGCATCTTTTCGGGGAGCCGTCGGGGCCGCGGCGTGGATGATTTCATTTTTATACCCATCTTTCATCAGCAAAGCCCTCCGCCCACACTGGCATCTCCGCCTTGGCGCATATTTGGGTTTCCTATTGACAGCCGTCAGGGAAAGAGAGCCGCCTGGCTTGGTGCCGTCAGCTGTCAGGGCTTCTCAGCTGTATCCCCAAATCCTCGATGCCGAGAAGCATAGATTGAATTTTCCAGACTGACAAGGCCTTTTGCTGTAAATATAATAAGGGGGGGGGCTCTTACTCCTCCTGCTGTTGCTATGGCGATTCGGAGTGACCAGCCTCCAGCAAATATCAAATCTTTTGAACTGTATGATTTATATTCCCCAGTAGTCCTCAAACGTGTTAAATACAGCGTCTTAATTGACTCGTTGTTCAGAAGTCGGGTCAAGTTAATTAAAAATACACAGTGCTTCCGAACTGGCGCCGTGGTTTTCCCCTTCAACCCAACCACCCATTTCCCCGCTTTCTCCAAGAAAAGGCTGGGTTTATCTTTGCAAGTCATGAATCGTTCCGTTTCGTCTTGAAATCCCCTCCCCACCGGCTGCGATGCAACAGCTTTTAGCTTGGAAATGTGCGCCTGGACCAGAGATTTTTATTCTTAGCTAAGGAAACAGCTTGTACATCACTTAATATGTCAGAGAGGGTGCTATACTAAACTAAGATTAAACCAAGCAATATTCTTGGCTCTCTATATAGGGCAGTTTCCATAGCTGTGCTCTCTCTAAAATATCTCTAGATCCTCCAATTCAAATGTATGGTCAGCTTCCAGAAAATGTTGACCAAAGATCAGGATATTCCGCTTTGTTTTTTAAAAAATAACAGTAACATAGTGTATATACTCAAGTATGAGCCTAGTTTTTCAGCCCTTTTTTTAAGACTGAAAAAGCCCCCCTCGGCTTATACTCGGGTAAGGGTCCTGGTTGGCTTATATTTGGGTCAGCTTATACTCGAGAATATATGGTACATTTATTATTTTTCTCTATTATTATTGGTATTATTACATTTATTATTTTTCTCTATTATTGTTGCTACTATTACATTTATTTTACTCTGTTTTTATTATTATTAATAATACATTTATTATTTCACTTTGATCTTATTATTTTCCTGTATTTATTATTACTTGTATTATTTTCCTGTATTTATTACTGGAGCCCCGGTGGCAAAGTGCGTGAAAGCGCTGAGCTGCTGAACTTGCAGACCGAAAGGTCCCAGGTTCGAATCCCGGGAGCGGCTTGAACGCCCGCTGTTAGCTCCAGCTCCTGCCAACCTAGCAGTTTGAAAACATGCAAATGTGAGTAGATCAATAGGTACTGCTCCGACGGGAAGGTAATGGTGCTTCATGCAGTTATGCTGGCCACATGACCTTGGAGGTGTCTATGGACAACGCCGGCTCTTCGGCTTAGAAATGGAGATGAACACCAACCCACAGAGTCGGAATGACTGGACTTAACGTCAGGGGAAACCTTTACCTTTTACCTTATTATTATTATTATTATTATTATTATTACATGTATTATTTTACTCTATTATTATAGTGTATTATACAATTTTATGTGTGTGTTTATTGTAAGCCGCCCTGAATCCCCTGTTGGGTGAGAAGGGCGGGATATAAATATTGTAATAAAAAAATAAATAAATTAAAAGGATACATAAGCACATTTACATTGAAGAAGATGAGAATAATGGTTTGATCAGAGTTGGACAGTCTTATATTAATGTATTAATAATACATTTATTATTTCACTCTGATATTATTATTATTGCATTTATTATTTTACTCTATTTATTATTACTTGTATCATTTTCCTGTATTTATTATTATTATTATTACATGTATGATTTTACTCTATTATTATTAAAAGGATACATAAGCACATTTACATTGAAGAAGATGAGAATCATGATTTGATCAGAGTTGGACAGTCTTATCTTAAATTTGAGCTTTATGTAAATATTTAAAAACATTTAACCTACTTATGCCTCAATTAATGTAATTTTATTGGGATCTATTTTTATTTCTGAAATTTACCACCCTCGGCTTATACTGGAGTCGATGTTTTCCCAGTTTTTTTGTGGTAAAATTAGGTGCCCCGGCTTATATTTGGGTTGGCTTATACTCGAGTATATACAGTATTCATTTCTAGTTTTTCACTTTCATAGAGGTCTTGTTCTCCTAAATGTGGAGGATTCACTGTTTTGTCCAGTGGCTTCCCTATCATACGTGTAGTTAAGGCATTATTGCAGGCTTTGACGTAGCTATCCATGGTCCTGAATGCAGACTAGATTCAGCACATTGGACAGCTCCTTTCAACTCTGCAATAAACCCCAGACTGGATTTATTATGCCCAACACATGAAAGCCAAAGGCAGCCACTGTGCTCAGCATCAAATTTATGAAGTCATTTATACATTTTAGAGAGTTTTTTCATGAAAGGTTTTTTATACATAAATATATCCATGTATGAAAAAAACCACGTTGAAAGGAATGGAGCAAAGATCAGCTGCATCCAGCCTCCAGTTTAGGAATGAAATACCTAATGAGGTTTCTCGAGTTCGGAAGAAGAATGTATTTCTTTTCTGCTGTCTGTAAGATAGCAAAATTTTGTTGCAGGGGAGGTGAAGAGTGCATGCAAAATTTGTGTATTGGTGCCATGTCTCTCTATATAAAAGTCAAAGTATGTGTGTTTGTTTGTCCCACAAAGGCTGCTGCTAGGTGAAGTGGCCATCTGTGATGTCACTGGGAATGAAAAGTGGCATGTGTATAAGAGGAAGAGATGGAGGAAGAGAGGGAGGGAAGGAAGGAAGGATGGAAGGGAGGAAAGAAGGAAAGAAGGAAAGAAGGAAGGAAGGAAGGAAGGAAGGAAGGAAAGAAGGAAGGAAGGAAGGAAGGAAGGAAAGAAGGAAGGAAGGAAGGAAGGAAGGAAGGAAGGAAGGAAGGAAGGAAGGAAGGAAGGAAGGAAGGAAGGAAGGAAGGAAGAAAGGAAGGAAGGAAGGAAAGAAGAAAGGAAGGAAGGAAGGAAAGAAGGAAGGAAGGAAGGAAGGAAGGAAGGAAGGAAGGAAGGAAGGAAGGAAGGAAGGAAGGAAGGAAGGAAGGAAGAAAGGGAGGAAAGGAGGGAGGGAGGGAGGGAGGGAAGGAAGGAAGGAAGGAAGGAAGGAAGGAAGGAAGGAAGGAAGGAAGGAAGGAAGGAAGGAAGGAAAGAAGGAAAGAAGTGAAAGGGAAAGAAATGAGAAAGGAGGGAAGGGGAGAAAGAAAAAGGACTGATGGATGGAAGGAAGGGAATACTGTGTCCAATTCTGGGCACCGCAACTTAAGGGAGATCTCGAGAAACTGGAATGTGTCCAGCGGAGGGGGACTAAAATGACCAAGGATCTGGAGAACAAGCCCTATGAGCAGCGGCTTAAAGAGCTGGGCATGTTTAGCCTGCAGAAGAGAAGGCTGAGAGGAGACATGGTGAGGGGAAGTCATAGGGAGGAGGGAGCAAGCTTGTTTTCTGCTGCCTTGGAGACTAGGACGTGGAACAATAGCTTCAAACTACAGGAAAGGAGATTCCACATGAACATTAGGAAGAACTTCCTAACTGTGAGAACTGCTCAGCAGTGGAACTCTCTGCCCCAGACTGTGGTGGAGGCTCCTTCTTTGGAGGCTTTGAATCATAGACTGGATGGCCATCTGTCAGGGGTGCTTTGAATGCGATTTTCCTTCTTCTTGGCAGGGGCTTGGACTGGATGGCCCACGAGGTCTCTTCCAACTCTATGATTTTGTGCTTCTATGAAGTGGTGACTATTTGCAGCAGTGTTTCAAACTTAAGAGTTAGAAAGTCTTAACATGTATTGGGAAAAGCAGTGGTGCTTAATATGTTTATGCTGTATTCTCATATTCGGTGTGATATAGTACTATATGCACTAAGAAAAGGACTACAGTCCACCTGATGAAGACTCTTTTGAGTTGAAACTGGTTGTGGTTTTGGAGTCTACTATCCATAATAAAGAAACAAGAACAATCATTATATATAAGAAGAGGACTCAATTTGTGTATTTGGAACAATCAAAGAACTAAAGAACATTTATTGTTTATGAGAAGAGGAGTAAATTCATCCTTCAAGAGAAAGATATTGTGTTTACTGTGAATGTAACAGTCCTTTGTTTGATTGTTTAACAACGCCTTTTGTATCTGTTTTCATATTGATGTATTGAACTAAATTTAGGTTTAATGATTTCTATATTACTGTAATAGTGGATACTTGTCTTTATAGTACTACTAGCTGTGCCCGGCCACGCATTGCTATGGCACTGTCTGGTGGTGTTGGTGAGAAATTGTTGAGGTAGTGGTGGTATTGAATGTCTATTGTATGGTTGTTTTTATGTTTAGTATTCACACTGAAGTGGATTCTATGGCAGTGCGGAGTCAAGATAATCCAGTTCAAAGCAGATAATATAAGATTCTAAATGGGTTATATAGCTGTGTGGAAGGGCCTTGAGTCTACACTGCCATATAATCCAGTTCAAATCTGATAATCTGTGGAAGAGGCCTAAGTGAGGCCTAACTGTGCCTGTCCCCTGGGCTGAGTAGGTTGCTAGGAGACCAAGTGGGCAGAGCTTAGCCTTCAAACTGGCAGCAATTGGATAATAACTACTATTCCTCTCCCTGTAATTAGGACTTTATTTTTCTTTTCTTTTTGTTGTATTAACCTAGAGCCGTGAATGATGGGTTGTGTTGTCAAATTTCGAGGTTGGGGGGCCTGTAGTTTTGTTGTTTTGTCCGCTGCCCTGATGCCATCACTCTTTTATATATATAGATATGCACCACAGTTTGTATGACTACTATTAGAACGTATTAAGTTACTCTCTAGACTATAGCTGCTGGAATGTCTTAGGGTCCAATTGGACGTTGCCAAGGCTAGGTTGGGGATTATGGGAGTTGTAATCCAACTAAACTTTCCCATCTTAATTTCCTCCACCACTCGTCTTAAGAACCAAATGTTTCTGTTGTTTCTCATCTTGGTTTCGAGGGTAACAAGTGGCAACGAAGAAATACCGTAATATTCTTGCAATCAATAGAGGAGGAGGAGAAATAGTCTCGGAAGATGAACAATTAGGGAGACGGGTTATTATCCTAATGGGTGTTGTTTGAGATCTGCGTAAATGATTCAAAACGGTGGAACACACGGTTCGGCCGCCAAAGGAGCGAGGGCCTGCGCCAGCATTGTCAATGGAGCTCCATCGCCATTCCAACCCTCGCCTACGACGCCAGGCCTTTACTGCCACATCCAGGCATTTGCTCAGAAACCGGCTCCAGTTCATCATGAAAAGTCTTATCAATTATTTACACATGTTGCTTACTGCCAGCAGGCTTTTGGGAATGGGGTCGGGCTCCTTTTCTAGGGGAAAAAAACCACTCACACCGGGTTTTTCTCTCTCTCTCTGTGGGTGGCTTATGCTTTTTGCTTTTGTGAGCAGTTCAATGCCAGGTCTGAGTTTTGGTTATGCTTTTTAAAGTCAATAATAGGCTAAAGCTGGCATAGGCGACTGAGTGAGGAATTCGAGGATTGCGGTGGCCATCTGTGGCTGCTTTTGAGGGCCAACATACCCACCAATTGCACCTCCATGCTGCCACTTTTGCATTGTTTTGTGGAAGAGAAATCTAAAATATCCCCAACAATTGTATAAGATAAAGGTGGGCAACTATTGCGGTTTAGGGAGCTGCGCCACAACTTGGAGTTTTGGAAACCAAACTCAGAATTTGGGATTGCTGAGCATTTCAAATTTGGTTACTCACCTCATTACATGGGGTGAAAGAATGGGTGACCATCCCTTTAAGAATAGAGAATCGCCCTTCTTATTTGCTCTTATATCTTCACTCAGCATTATACGAGGGCTATCCAGAAAGTAGATTATGTTTTGGAATTAAAAATGAACAAAGTATAGGAGAAAACATTTACCATATGCAGTTGAAAGCCAGACCCAAATACCACTTCTCAACATAGTCCCCATTGAAATCTAGGCACTTCTCATAGCGATAAAAGAGTTTGGAAAGTCTTTTCCCACCAAACTTTGCCGCTTGGCTTGCGTCCGCAACCAGGCGGGCATTCCTTCCCGTAGCTGCGCATGTGCATGCTCCTCCTGGATCGCTCTTCTAAGGTTTTGCAAGAAGCACACCTTTCCTATCCCAAAAAAAGATCCTTGCAAACATTTGCAAAACAGAAGAGCGATCCAGGACAAGCGTGGGGAAAAGTTGAGCACATGCACATGCGCAGCTGCGTGAAGGGACACCCACCTGGTTGACGATGCAAGCCAAGCGGCAAAGTTTGGTGGGGAAGAACTTCCCAAACTCTTTTATCGCTATGAGAAGTGCCTAGATTTCAATGGGGACTGTTGAGAAGTGGTATTTGGGTCTGGCTTTCAACTGCATATGGTAAATGTTTTCTCCTATACTTTGTTCATTTTTAATTCCAAAACGTAATCTACTTTCTGGATAGCCCTACTGGCTGTTAGGAATTGTGGAAGTTGAAGTCCAAAAGGCCTGGAGGGCCAAAGTTTGCCCATGCCTGGGCTATATTGTCAATCTGGCTGCCCGCATGAAAAACAATCCAAAGCTATGTTGGCTCTCTTTTCCTCCTAATGTAAGATTCAGGCTGAAAGGTGAGTTTTCTGAGATATCCCATGTGTCTGGAGGGGACGAGAAGAAGATAATGGACCCAGTTGCTCTTACCAGGAATGATTGCTTTTTTTCCTTCGGTCTTGGCGATTACTGAAGGCATAACAAACAGGAAGGACTAATTAGCAAACTGCGGTGAGAGCTTAGACTTCAATTTCCTTTTTCATTTGGCTCTGGGCAGAGGAGTCTAGGAAAGACACAGAGAAGTGAGGTTCTGCCGTATCGATGAGAAAAAGACCAGCAAGTGTGCAAATAACTTGTGCACAGGTCTCTTTTCCTTTCATTTCTGCCCATGAAAACAAGTACCATATATACTTGAGTATAAGCCGACCCAAATATAAGCCGAGGCACCTAATTTTACCACAAAAAAACTGGGAAAACATTGACTCCAGTATAAGCCGAGGGTGGTACATTTCAGAAAT
This sequence comes from Anolis carolinensis, assembly GCF_035594765.1. Lineage (NCBI taxonomy): Eukaryota > Metazoa > Chordata > Lepidosauria > Squamata > Anolidae > Anolis > Anolis carolinensis. The sequence continues at coordinate 20,166,171 of NW_026943822.1, read as the reverse complement.
AAAAACAGATACCAATAAAACTACAGTAGAGTCTCACTTATCCAACATAAACGGGCCAGCAGAATGTTGGATAAGCGAATATGTTGGATAATAAGGAGAGATTAAGAAAAAGCCTATTAAACATCAAAATAGGTTATGATTTTACAAATGAAGCACCAAAACATCATATTAGACAACAAATTTGGCAGAAAAAGTAGTTCAATACGCAGTAATGCTATGTAGTAATTACTGTATTTATGAATTTAGCACCAAAATATCACGATATATTGAAAACATTGACTACAAAAATGTGTTGGATAATCCAGAACGTTGGATAAGTGAGACTCTACTGTACATTAATGAGGCATCAGTAGGTTAAATGTTTTTGAATATTTACATAAAGCTCAAATTTAAGATAAGACTGTCAAACTCTGATCAAATCATTATTCTCATCTTATTCAATGTAAATGTGCTTAATGTATCCTTTTAATAATAATAAAGTAATACATGTAATAATAATAATAATAATAATAATAATAATAATAAATGATACAGGAAAATCATACAAGTAATAATAAATAGAGTAGAATAATAAATGCAATACAGTAGAGTCTCACCTATCCAACACTCACTTATCCAACGTTCTGGATTATCCAACACATTTTTGTACTCAATGTTTTCAATACATCGTGATATTTTGGTGCTAAATTCGTAAATACAGTAATTACTATGTAGCATTACTGCGTATTGAACTGCTTTTTCTGTTAAATTTGTTGTTAAACATGATGTTTTGGTGCTTAATTTGTAAAATCATAACTTAAATTGATGTGTAATAGACTTTTCCTTAATCCCTTCTTATTATCCAACATATTCTCTTATCCAACGTTCTTCCAGCCTGTTTATGTTGGATAAGTGAGACTCTACAATAATAATAATAAGATCAGAGTGAAATAATACATGTATTAATAATAATAAAAATAGAGTAAAATAAATGTAATAGTAGCAACAGTAATAGAGAAAAATAATAAATGTAATAATATCAATAATAATAGAGAAAAATAATAAATGTACTATACATTCTTGAATATAAGCTGACCCAAATATAAGCCAACCAGGACCCTCACCCAAGTATAAGCTGAGTGGGGCTTTTTCAGTCTTAAAAAAAGGGCTGAAAAACTACACTTAGACTCGAGTATATACAGTAACTTCAAATATTTTCTTCCTGTTGGATGAGATTACAGGAGTGATTTTATGCACGTCCCAGTGGTCTTTCTGCTTTCCAGGAGTTCTGTGTGAAAATTTCATGAAGTTTTTTTTTCCTTTACAGAAAACCATCTATATTTTATACCGGTGGTTGGTTTTAAGCAAAAACAATGTACGATATCGCACGGCGTTATGTTAGACGGCGGATGCTTTTTGTCCAACACAACTGCTTAAAACTCAAGCAAAACTCAGTGGTTCTGTCCTATGCTAACAAAACGCAATATGAATGAATGCATTTTATTGTGGTGGTCACTACCCAGGAGTATAAAACTTTACAACTCTGCAACATTAAAAAACAGAGGTTTTTATTAAGTATCAGCAGTAAAACTAAAAATTCACATTAAACGTCCATGAGTAAATTAGAACTAAAGCTCAGTGGTTCTGCCCTATACTACCAAAAAGAAAGATGTGTGTGTATGTGTATGTATATATATAAAAGAGTAAAAGTAAAGGTTTCCCGTAACATTAAGTCCAGTCGTGACCGACTCTGGGGGTTGGTGCTCATCTCCATTTCTAAGCCGAAGAGCCGGCGTTGTCCGTAGACACCTCCAAGGTCATGTGGCCGACATGACTGCATGGAGCGCCGTTACCTTCCCGCCGGAGCGGTACCTATTGATTTACTCACATTTGCATGTTTTCGAACTGCTAGGTTGGCAGGAGCTGGAGCTAACAACGGGCGCTCAAGCCGCTCCTGGGATTTGAACCTGGGACCTTTCAGTCTGCAAGTTCAGCAGCTCAGCGCTTTAACACACTTCACCACCGGGTCCATGTATGTGTGTGTGTGTGTGTGTGTGTGTGTGTGTGTGTGTGTGTGTGTGTATATATATATATATATGGAGAGAGAGAGAGAAGTTTAGGTACCCAGCATTGCCCAAGTTATTTTTTTAAAGTCAATTTTAATTGTACAAAATGCATAAGCTTGTGGCTTAACTACAACTCACATCATGCCGGGCTAACCCCAAGAAACTCCATCAGTACTTAAAGTTTGTTATGTTGGGCAAGTTTCCTCTAGATGCATCATTGGTGGAGTTCAGTGTGCTCTCTGACTGTAGGGTAAACTACAACTCCCACTATGGTGAGTCAGTCCCGTCAAAACCCTCCAGTAAGTTGAGTAAGTCATGGAGGGATCTCTGTGCCAAGTTTGGTCCTGGTCCATCATTGGTGGAGGTCAGTTTCCCTGGTTGTGGGTGAACTACAACTCCCAGAAAGGAAGGTCAGTTTCCCCCAAACCCCATCAGTAATCAAATTTCAACATATCAGGTATGTGTGCCAAGTTTGGTCAAGACCCATTGGTGTTTGGGTTTACTGTGCCTGACGAAGAAGCCTGTGTAGATCTCCAACAACAGTGTAGTTTTCTGCTGCTTCCAACTCAACCCCACTCCCCAATGTTTCTAAATATCTTCATTGGGATCTTTTTTTAATGGGTCTTAATTGGGAAGATTAACGGTGGGAAGAGAACCGATAAAACATCCTGCAGGATAGCCAGCTGCCTCCGTTCTACTCAGGAGCAGAATTTGGCAGAGCTCCTTTCTTGGGGGGAAGCTGGTGGAGGTAGCCCAGCTGCTCTGCCTTCCACTAAACATTGCTCTAGGTGATAAAGCTGTTGCAGAGAGATTTTAGTTTATGTTATATTGTTTTAAGAAAGTCTTCGCCATCTCGCAAAACCTCCAAAAAGTTCCCAAGCTGGCTTGCAATGAGTGCTTGATTTATGAACTAGGTTTATGCATTTCGGCTGAACCACGATCCGGATAGCAGTAGACCCCCATATGCATTTTTGTGTGCCTCCCAAAAATGGGTGGATAGCCGTTTTTGTATCACAGTCGGAAAATACAGCTAGATATGTCCCATTGGCTTCCCTTCCCATCATTTTAGGCTTTGTTTTTACTTATATCCTCCATTAAGATCTGGATTAAAAGCATCAGAGTTAAGATATCACTCTTTCTGCGATCTTTCCTCCTTTGGTCTGTAGAGGAGACCTGAGTTTAAAGAAAGGGCTTAAGATACCACTCTTTCTGCAATCTTTCCTCCTTCGGTCTGTAGAAACCTGAGTTTAAAGAAAGGGCTTAAGATACCATTCTTTCTGGGATCTTTCCTCCTTCGGTCTGTAGAGACCTGAGTTTAAAGAAAGGGCTTAAGATACCACTCTTTCTGGGATCTTTCCTCCTTCAGTCTGTAGAGGAGACCTGGGTTTAAAAAAAGGACTTAAGATACCACTCTTTCAGGAATCTTTCCTCCTTCGGTCTGTAGAGGAGACCTGAGTTTAAAGAAAGGGCTTAAGATACCACTCTTTCTGGGATCTTTCCTCCTTCAGTCTGTAGAGGAGACCTGGGTTTAAAAAAAGGGCTTAAGATACCACTCTTTCTGGAATCTTTCCTCCTTCGGTCTGTAGAAACCTGAGTTTAAAGAAAGGGCTTAAGATACCATTCTTTCTGCGATCTTTCCTCCTTTGGTCTGTAGAGACCTGAGTTTAAAGAAAGGGCTTAAGATACCACTCTTTCTGGGATCTTTCCTCCTTCCGTCTGTAGAGGAGACCTGGGTTTAAAAAAAGGGCTTAAGATACCACTCTTTCTGCAATCTTTCCTCCTTCGGTCTTTTAGAGGAGACCTGAGTTTAAAGAAAGGGCTTAAGATACCACTCTTTCTGGGATCCTTTCCCTTTGGTCTGTAGAGGAGACCTGGGTTTAAAGAAAGCGCGTAAGATACCACTCTTTCTGGGATCTTACCTCCTTCAGTCTGTAGAGGAGACCTGGGTTTAATGCTTTGTTAAAGCTGTTAGGAATTGTGGGAGTTAAAGTCCAAAACACCTGGAGGGCCAAAGCTTTCCCTTTCTTGGTGTAGATACATCCTTAGACATCTGAAACCTTCCATACATTCAAAAATGGGCCCCACAGGTGTGCATATAAGGTCCTATTATTTTAAACATGCATTCACTATGTTTAATACATTTTAATGGGCTGGTGTGTTGGAAACCTTCTATGCCATCTCGACTCAGACCGGACAAGCATAACATGTCGAATTCTGACAGCATCACAATGTTGCTGAAAGGCTTCAGGGTACTGAACAAAGGGTCCTTTCCAACATCCCCATTTTGCTGGGAAAGAACTCCGGGCACATTTGCTGTAGCTGCAGAAAATAGAGAATAACAAAGGAGACAGGTGGACTTTTTTCATGCCAGAATTCTGTCTTTTGATGAGCAGGGAAGGGACAATAAAAAGGAAGTGCCTTAAAATTGCAATTGAAAACGTAAGAATGGTTCCTCTAAAGGGGCTCAGCAGTCCTGAATAGAAGCACCAATAGCAATGACCCTCTGCTTGGGAATGTTAAAATCCATGCCTACCTTCTGTTGTCGAAACCATCTCTGTGGCCAGAGAAGAGGAAGCAATGGTCAAATGTTATTATATTAGCTAGGAGAGATGCCAACTGGCTGTCCAGCAAAAGGACACGTTGTTTCATCTCCATCGAAAGGAGGGCTAGGGAACAGGACGTAGCCAAGAAGAGGACAACGTTCCAGGGCTTCTGTATTAGAAAGGATGGAGAGATGCGCCAGGTACCTTCAACGTTTCTTTTTCCCCCTGGGATTGAAAAATGCTTAACCTGGACTGGGCTGGGGCCAAATTGGCAGGACCGCAGATATCTTGAAGAAAGCCTGTCTGCAGAATCTTGATTTCCTTAGTGGATTCTGTCAGTCTCAGCGATGCTGTCTTCCACTATCTGGATGCGTTCAGCAGGAACACATTGCACACCGATTTTCAGGGCTACTGTTTTCCCAAATGAAAATGAGGACCTTTCCCTCTTCTTCTAGGACAGAGAATGCATCTACACATTTGGCTCCTATCTTACACTTGTGTGGTTGGTAGTAGAGTTGTGCACAGATCCGTTTTCCTTCATTACATTCGTTATTTCGTTACTTTCATTACCTCTGGGAGCACGTAATGGGAAGCCCCCTCCCAGTACGAGAATCAACTCGACATGAAAGCAAGCGGGAGCTGATCCAGCTCCTCATCTGTTTTTTGTTAGCAGCCTTCTTGCTTTGGAAAGAGAGTGTGTGTGGCATGCAAGCCCAGAAAGTGTGTGCACCTGCCTGCAGCCAAGCGCCTCCTCTAGAGTAAGAAACAGAACTTGCCTCCTTGCCTTGGAGAATATGTGTGGTGCGCAGGCCCAAAAAGCACGTGTGCCTGCCTGCAGCCGAGCGCCTTTCCTCTAGAATAGAGAAACAGATAAAAGCAGACTCCTTAAAGCACTACCTGCCTGCAACCGAGTGCCTCCTCTAAAGTAAGAAACAGAACTTGTCTCCTTGCCTTGGAGAATGTGTGTGGTATGCAGGCCCAAAAAGCATGTGTGCCTGCCTGCAGCCGAGCGTCTCTCCTCTAGAATAGAGAAACAGATAAAAGCAGACTCCTTAAAGCACTGCCTGCAGCCAAGTGCCTCCTCTAGAGTAAGAAACAGAACTTGCCTGTTGCCTCCTTATCTTGGAGAGTGGTCTGTGGCGTTCAGGTCCAGAAAGCGTGTGCGCCTGGACCTGCAGCCAAGTGCCTCTCCTCTAGAGAAACAGGTAATAAGCCTCCTTAAAGCGTGCACCTGCCTGCAGCTGAGCGCCTCTCTTCTAGAGTAGAAAGAAACAGCTTAAATGCCTATCATGGGAAGGGGAGCCTGGGAAGCCCACCCATCCCCCAATAATGGGCCAATAGAAAACAGGTCTTTCAGCACTCCAGAGCAAAAAACAGATATCTGCCCTCCCGATTTCGGGAGGCTCCCAAAAATAGAGTGGGGGCCCCACCAAAAGCCTAGACATGAAACGGGTCAAGGTTTACCCAGATTGCACAACCCAAGTTGGTAGCAAATTGTGAGTGCATATGTGCTTTCTATTTTCATTTGTCCATCCGCCTCACCACATTTCCCACCATTTCCTAGGACCTCATCACACTTGAGTATTTTCCCACTTCAATCCACTTTAAATGCTGTGACTGCCTCCTGCAGAATTCTGGGGTTTGTAGTCTACAGAAATCCTGGGTTTCCCTAAACTACAAGCCCCAGAATTCCGCAGGAGACAGCGACAGTATTTAAAGTGGATTAAAGTGGGAAAATGCTCAAGTGTGATGAGGCCCTTCACATGCTTCCTATGAAACTGTCAAGGTCGGATGAAATTCTTGACAGTTTCAAGGAGGCTGATTGCCTTCACCGAGCCATTTCTTTGGACTTGGGTGGTTTTTATTACACCCAACCTAATGGGAGTGCTTCTTTCTCCAGCGGCATCAGGATTTATGCATTTTCCGTAACAGCATATTACCCTAAAGTCTTGTTTGGTGTTCCTTCCCCCCGGCGGCATGGTTAATGTCAGGATACGATATGCCTTGGTTCCTTTACAATCATCTTTTTGTTCTCAAAACATAAGGATGGGAGCTGTTTGATAAGGAAGGTCACTCAAGGCTGGAACTTTAATACTTACTACAGAACAAATGTTCCCAAAACAAGAACATGATGAGGTCTGTATTATAATGAGTGCAGAGAGCCAGTCTCAGCAAGGAGAAAATCAAAGCTTGGTTGATTTGTGCTTGTGGCACCTGGGCTGTCACAAATGCCAGGTTGGCACCCCCAAGCCTACCTGAAGGTGTCAATCCTATATCAGCCATGGCACATCTGCCAAAAGCACAGGAACGGAGAAATTTAATTTAGCAAAAGTTGGCATGTGGATGGAGGTGTTTCCAGCCTATGTAATCCAGTGAAAAATAAACGTTGTTTATACCTATACTGTGCCAGCAACCTGCCCACTAGACAGCAGCCCATCTGCATGTTGAATATCGCCAAATAGTTCTGGGCAATGGAGTTCAAGCAGCACCAGTTTTCATGCTGTTAATAGAAAACCAGACCTACTATTAGGCAGAGTGAGGCAGTGCCCTCAAATGGAGCAAATTGAGAAAACAAAGTGTTATGGACCCCATAGCCTGCTTTCTGTAAGCTAACCTGCTGGCTTCAGGTGCCGTGGAGAATGCTCTTCCATTATCAATGTTAAAGAAAACCTTGTCTTTCACTGTAGTTGGCTTTTAGAGATTGGAAGAGAAGGAGTGCCATCTTATCCTAGACCTCAAGAAACAGAAGGTTCTGACCTTGGGAGGAAAGCAAACCATTTCCAACTGGCATTGACCAAGTTCAGAAGAATTTATTCAGAAGCAGAAGGTCTCCTCGGCTCAGTTCTAGTCCTTTCAGTTAAAAGGACCAGGTCATAGATGATGGGGAAAACCACTGTATGAGATATAAGATAATTGCTTCCACTTAATGTAGAATATATTTTCCCAGATTTGGGTCCCTAGATATTGTTGGATGTCAGATCCCTTCAATCCTATCCATTTCTCAGAATATAGTTCAACCCCATCTGTGGAGTCAAGGGGAACAGAAAATGGTGGGCAAGAGGCACCTATATTTTGACCTTCTAAGCTAGTGGTTCCCAACTTTTGGTCCTCCAGGTGTTTTGGACTTCAACTCCTAGAAATCCCAGCCATCTTACAGATGTTAGGAATTGTGAGAGCTGAAGTCCAAAACATCTGGAGGACCAAAGGTTGGGAACCAATGTTCTAAGCAGTTATGTACTGAGCAAACTGTGGACTTCAAGATGTTTTTGGGATCTCATTCCAATCTATTAGTCATGATATCTGAGAGTAGAGTGAGCCAGCATCCAATGACATCTAGAAGATTTAAATTCTCCATTTATCTTGACGAAGACATTATGGTGTGCCATCTGACCAGGTTTGTAGATAACTACCAAGAATGGAAGACTAAGAAGTCAATATTCTTGACTCTATCTGGTTAGCCTATTCAATGGATGATGCAATATATATTAAAGGACTTAGTCTAGCCAACCCTTCAAAGAGAGAATCTGTTCAGATGGAGAAGTGACCTTCAACAACCTTCCAAATAAAATACTGTCCACAATAAGCTTTGGATATGTTGCCATCTTACTCAGGAACAATTGGCCTTTTGAGCTGGGCCTAATGGAAGATGTATGGAAGACATCTACGAAATGTCCTATACTTCAAGACTGGATTGTCTTTGCTTTGTCTTTCAATGGATTCTATCTGGATGTTCTTATCTGTTGTTGTTATTTTGTATGGCGGCATTTATAAAGCTTCAACTGGTATTATTTCCCATCTTGATAGTAACTCTGATCCATTTTCAATACAGTTAAGGAGAACTAACAAGTAGCATGTCATCTTTCCTCATTTTGTGGTGGCACCTTGTCCCACAATCTTCATCTATATGATTCCCAACTTTTGGGCCTCTAGATGCTTTGGACTTCAGTTCCCACACTTCCTAACAGCTGGTAAGCTGGCTGCGATTTCTGGGAGTTGAAGTCCAAAACACCTGGAGGCCCAAAGGTTGGGAACCACTGGTTTATGTCCATCTGTTTATGCCCCTTGCAGAGAAAGGAACAGAGAAGCCTGCACATGGAGAAAATCCCTTCTCATGTTTCTCGTGATCCTGTTAGATATCAAGCATATATGAAATAAAACTTGCTATCTCTGATCAAGGACAGTGAGATCCCCCCACTTGCCCCATTTACCTTCCCAGTTGGGTTCGTTTGCTTGGCACAGCATTCATCTCGCTTGTGAAAAAGGTAGGAGAATACAATTTTTAGAAAATGAATACATAACTGAAGGACGTGGCTTCTCAGCCCACAATGAATAGCTTCTGAAATACCCAACTTGGCCTTTCAAGGACTGGCAGCTTTGTACATTTGATGAGTAGTTCTGTGAGGCTTGATTATGGCTTTCAACTTGTTGGAGTCCTACAGTTTACAGCAAATCTGTTTCTCTGATTGAAATAAAAAGCCGTGACTACAACCCAGCCCTCCAAAGAAAAACAAACCCTCATGACTTTGAAACTAGTCTAGACTTTTGTAATTTGACAGGCAGGGGGTCCGATTCCCAGTGTTAAAGATCAGCAATGTCACTCACAGACTGTACGCCTGAATATATGCGAACTCTTTGACTTCCAATGCCGGCTCTTCTCAGACCCTGGGATTCCATCGACGGGATTTCTGTTTGCTCGTTCACCTGATTGTTTTGCCTGGCTGACTATGGTGTGCTTTCCCAATGCAATTTAGCTTCAGTGCTGTTTTTATAAGTTAAACAAATCAACTGCCAGCTTGGAATCTGGTTTGTGCTAATAGCCTGTTGCTACTCCCTCTGCTGTCGGGGTTGGGTTTAATTATGTTGTCAGGAGAGCTTGGAAGCCTGCCAGTGGCAAGGCAAGGCCAGGCATGCATCTACAATGAAGAATTAATGCAGTTTGACACCACTTTAACTGCAATGGCTCGATGCTATGGAATATAGGAGTTGTCATTTTTATCAGGTCTGCCAAAGGATGCTGGTGCCTCACCAAACTGCAACTCAACGCCATGGAGTCCTGGGTGTCGCAGTTTTACTTTTCTCTGCCAGAATGTTGGTGCCTCACCAAACTACAACCCCCATGATTCCCTAACATTGAGCCATGACAGTTAAAGTGGCATCAAACTGTATTAGTTCTACAATGTACCCATGGATTGGGACCACAACCACACTGAGATGGAAGCCACAGCCATAATGAAATCATGCAAATCATCTAACAAGCTGATGGATGCTATGCCAAATGTATCCGATGACTTGTGTTGGAGACTAGCCCGGAGGGGAAGTAAAGGAGAGAATTCCAGGAGAGCGATAAAACAAGCCTTTTATTAACACAGTTAATGATAAGGCAAAACAGCCGTAGGTACCCACATTTTGTGGGTCCGTACCATGCAAATGGCCATTGCAACATGTGTGTAGCAAACAAATAATTTTATATCTCGGCTTATCTACAATTGACCAATGGCTGAGGGTCTTCCTCACCTACCACGCCTACTTGGCACAAGTGATACCAATGACCTAACTTGTTTACTGTGAGCTTTCTTCTCTCTCTGGATCTTCCTGAAGAAAGGCACCAGCTCACAGGAAGTAAGGGGCACAGGCCCTGTATTGCACATACTACTTTGGTTCATACAAAGTGCTTATATTGTCTATATAAAGGCTATATGTTATATGCAGAGACAAAGCTATATTAGGCAAAAGTTTATTATTTTCTGTCTTATGGTCCCTACAATTGTTTGGGGCTCAGCAAGCAGGAGAGGATTTTTCAGAGGATGAGGGAATTGATGGGTCTCAAAGTGGAGTCTGCTAGGAATCAGAGAGCATTGCAGTCCAATGTTTGGGATTCCTGTGCCCAATCTCAGGCAACAGAAAGTGAAGGTTTCAGTTTCCTTGTGAAACGGCCTTCAGCCAATGAGGAGTTCTCTTGAGAAGCCAGATTAGATTTGAGAATGGAGGGAGTAAAGAATAGACCAATTAGACGGTCTGAGAGAATTCGTGAGAAGTCCTTGAAGCCCAGGTGCATTCAATATGACCTCATGGCTACTTGGTTGGGCAGAAATAGGGGCTTTGGGGCCTCAAGCTCTCAGAGGAGACAATGTTGCCATAATAAAGATGTTCCTGTCTCGCTCTCAAGTTCATGATTCAAGTTTCTAGTTCTGGTTCCTGTTTATGGAGTAAGTTCCTGTTTTCATGCTTACTGATCAAGTTCCTGTCTTCATGCTTATGAATTTATGTCTGAATGTCTGCTGTGGATTTTGGCTCTCTTGACTTTATGTTCTTGGATTGCTACTATTTTGGAATTTAGACTCTACTGCCTTTTTGGGAAATGTCCTTTTTTCCTTTGTACATGCTTTCTTTGATAAACTTTTGTAGGTAGTATTACTGGACTCTGGTGTGATGCTGGGTGAAAAGCTGTTAGAGTTCAACATGACCAAGAAAATGTAACCATTATGTATTTACATCCTGCTGGGATAACTTTCCAGGTTCCCCAAGTGTGTTCTTGTGTTGGTGGGACTGGGAAGTTGTATTTTCTTTTATTGGAGATGTATAAGGAATTATCAAATTCACTTCTTTTAGGGATCTTCTAGCTGCATCCTGCATTGCAGATCTTTCACGGAGCCATATGTTGAATTAAATAAAGGACAAGCAATTGGAGTTTACGAGATGTTGAAAGAGGATCAGAGCTGGAAGTATAACTGAATACAGAAATGTTACAGAACCATAAATCTAAGTTACAAATCCAATACAGGATACATCATTAGATGACCTTGCTTTGCAAATTCCAGTGTGCTGTTGACTCCATTTGCCTTACTTCCACCAGAGAACTGCCTATGAATTAATTCATTCATGAATGATGGGCTCATTGAATGCATGTTTTGCCTAACAGCCTATGACTGGAACAAACCCCATGCTGACTTCACCAAGCACAGTAGGGGTGGAAAGATTATCCCTGGCTGAAAACTCAGATTTCTGACAGTTGGAGATGGCAGAAAACGGTGACATTTTATGCAGTTTTTATTCAGTACTTGCACAAATTATCGCTGCTTTGTGTGTGAATACCGGGCTCTCGCATAACATAGATGCAAATATGGGACTATGACATATACAAATACAGGTCTTCCAAGATCCAAGACATTTTCAATCCTAAGCATTTCAGACAAAAAATTACTCAGCTTGTATTTGCAGTGAAGCAAATCAAATGAAAACTTGGTTCAGGTCTCAAGTAGGGTTGTGCTTTTGGGGTAAACCTTGACCCGTTTCGTGTCCCAGCTTTCAGTGGGAGCTCGGCTTTTTGGGAGCCTCCTCAAATTGGGATGGCAGATACCTGTTTTCGCTCTAGGGTACCAAAAAATCTATTTTCTATCAGCCCATTATAGTGAGGGGGGGGGCTTCCCAGGCTCCCCTTCCCATCATTTTAGGCATTAAAGCTATTTTACTCTAGAGGATAGGCACTCAGCTGCAGGCAGGCATGTGCTTTAAGGAGGCATCTTATCTATTTCTACTCTAGAGGAGAGGTGCTCTGTATCAGGAGAGGCCTTCCCGTTACGTGTTCCCAAAGGTAACGAAAGTACCAAAAGAACAGACGAAATGAAAGAAAACGGTTCTGCGCACAACTCTAGTCTCTAGTGTTGTGTTGATTATTTTGAATGTGTAAATACTCTCCATTTAGCCAAACTCTCGACAAATGTCCTAAAATATTAGCAGCTGCCTCAATCCATGGTGGCTTCCAATTTTAGCACTTTTCAGTTTTACCGTGAGCAGGTTCTTTGTAAAGATGAGGAGCCTTGATTGCCTATTGAGTCCAATCCAACCCCAAATGCATGATGCTCCAACGGAGATCATTTATAATATACTGTTGCTGGGAAAATTCACTTTGCCCTTGACATTTCTCCCTTTCTGGGATTCAGATGAGCAGGTTCGGTCCTCTTATTTGTGTTTTACAGTATTTCTCTATCTAGCAGCTCCAGAAAATCCTTCATTCTCTGCCTTATTAGGTTTTTATAATTAACATGCCCGAATCCACCGCTTCTTTGGTTCTACCCGTATGGATTACAGTTTCTTCTTGTTTTATATAAAATAAGCCTCTGTCTCTTTTCTGCCCTTTTAATATCTTCCATAACATTGTTCTTCCCCCCTCCCCTCCTCTGAGTTTTAATTAAGGTTTGCATATTTATGCAGAACTTCTGATGTGGTCTTTTCAAAACAACTTCACATCTGGGTGTTTTCCCCTGATTAGCTACTCTTTGAATCATTGTTTGCGCTACTAACACCTTCGTTTGCAGTTGAAGATAATAGCATCCGTATCGGGAGGGTCGGGAAACTGCTCTGGGATTTTAGTACAAACTTTAAAGGATTTCTCCAAGATAAGGAAACTATTTGGTAGCTAATATCACTCCTTTAATATTCAGACAAAACCCAGAACAGATTCACTGCCTTTAGCAATAATGGAGGGGTGCAGGGGGTGTGAACTGCATCACAACACCCAAATGACAATCTATAGACTTTCTTTACAATAATGGGTTTTCCTCTGAAGCTGAGAGAGTGTGTCTTGCCCAAGGTAACCTAATGGATTTCATGGTTGAGTGGGGGTTTAAACTTTAGACTCCAAATTTGTAGACCAGTGCTTGAACCAATTATGTTCAACCTTTGATCCGCTGGATGTTTGGGTCTCCAACTTTTGGAAGCCCTGGCCAGCTTGTCCAATGCTCAGGAAATCTAGGAGCTGAAGTCCAAAACTCCTGGAGGACCAAAAATTGGAAACTACTAACTTAATGTCAGGGTGGGTTTTAAAAACATCAGCTCCACAGCACCCTGATTTATTGGTGATCCTTTGACTCTCACCAATTCCTCCTTGGTCAGACTGCTTCCCGTCTGGAGAAGCAGTATCGACAAATGACACCTCAGTCGCAAATCAGTTGATCTTAGTGGTTCAAAGGCTTTATTCCATATATATACAAAGATATTTACAAGCTACAAAGTCCATCGCTTGTTGCAGACATGCTTTCTCCTTGCCGTTCAGCAAAGCACACACACTACTGATAACATCACATTCCACACAGAATGACGAATGTCCTGTCAGACTGGAAGTCACGACCTATTGGCTGCAGCAGGCTATCACTCAAACTGGCCTACTGTTAACAGTTAAGGTGCCAGAACACATGTCTGGTATGCACAGTTGCAAACAGTAAAAATACTTGATTCATCATTTCATCCTTACACCCAAAATAAACCAACACTTAAACTATTACTCTATGTTGGCCTTCGACTCTGACTTATGATGACTCTGAGGGCAGTTCCACACAGGGCTTTAACCCGGGCGTGATTGGGTTTCTTAAATCTGATTGGGTCCGGGTTGAGGTCCACACACTTACCCCAATTTCTGCGCTTTCCTGGGTGGTGGATGTCCAGATGCCTCGCCAGACTTTTTGTCAGGGCACCCGTACACAAAACAACCCCCCTCCCAGAAAAGCATTAAAACTGAAAAATAACGTGCCAGGAGAAGACGGGGCAGAAGCGATTTTACGAGGGCACCGTCTGTGTTTCCTTAATCCATTCGTATATACAAAACTTACGAATTAGATACAACTTACGATTTAAAAACAAAGATTTGCGCACACCTAGTAAACATATTAAACTACAGTAGGGTCTCATCCAACATTCGCTTATCCAACGTTCTGGATTATCCAACGCAGTCTGCCTTTTAGTAGTCAATGTTTTTGTAGTCAGTGTTTTCAATACATTGTGATGTTTTGGTGCTAAATTCGTAAATACAGTAATTACTACATAGCATTACTGCGTATTGAACTACTTTTTCTGTCAAATTTGTAAAACATGTTTTGGTGCTTAATTTGTAAAATCATAATCTAATTTGACGTTTAATAGGCTTTTCCTTAATTCCTCCTTATTATCCAGCATATTTGCTTATCCAACATTCTGCCAGCCCGTTTATGTTGGATAAGTGAGACTCTACTGTACCTACTTTTTCAAATTTTGGAGTAAACAAAGGAATTCAGGAAAGAAACTTCAAGAAATTGAGATACATTGTTGCAAATGCAGGCTAATTTCTCATACTTTTCTGCAAAAGCACAGACATCCTGGGAAACACTAATTCCCTGAACTGCTTACCTAAAGACCTGAAGGTTGGTGGTTCAAATCTGTGAGATGGGGTAAGCTCCCATCTGTCAGCCCCAGCTTCCCATGCAGGGACATGAGAGAAGACTCCCACAGGATGGTAACACATCCGGGCATCCCCTGGACAATGTCTTTGTAGACAGCCGATTCTCTGACATCAGAAGTGACTTGCAGTATATTTTGCTTCTGACATGATAAAAAAAATATGGTCAGTGCTGATCCAAATAAAGTAGTTCAATGCAGTTTGAACTGCATTATATAGCAGTGTAGATCCAGCCTGGTGGGATTGTACCAGAAATTTTCATCCCCTTGTATCCTGATAAACAATTCCATCAAGAATCTCATCCAGGCATAACACATCATCAGATGCCTGACCATTACGTTAATAGTTAATATTCTCAAAGATCTGACTCAATGGTGTTTGTGTTGGAAAGGAACATGTTAACAATTAAGCTAATTTTAAATTGGTGTTTAAATAAATAATACATCGACTGAGGTCCTACATGCAGGCGATGGAATGTAACTTTATATTCATCGTTAAGTGATAATTGCGCATAAATAAATTGCGATTCTGGGCACCTGAATGCGAAAACAGATGTAAATCCGTACAATTGCAATGCTCAATGTGTGTGCCGTGCACAAAGGAATTAGATGCTCAGTGGCACCATATGTTCAACTCTGCTTTGCCTGGATCCAGATAATTTTCCACAGCCAGAAAAAGGACAATGGCTTTAATCAGGGAACATATGTCTGTTAAAGTCACTAAGAGCCTTTATATTTATAATTTTTAGAAATGAGGTTGGGGGTTCTCTCTCTCTCTCATTCAGAGGATCATCATAAGTCAAAGTCAACAGTAATTCAAACCAACAAAGGTTGTGTGGTTGAATAAATTAGATTATTAACTCGCCTGCTTTTATTAGGTCTTCATCATTAAACCCATTCAAGAGATTGGAACTATTTCTTAGTCAGTGGTCACTTAAATCTTATAATTTCTTCAATATCAATAGAGTAACAAAAGCAGGAGTAGTCAAAAAATCAAGAGAGAGCCGGGATTCGGGCAAAGGACCAGTTTGGCAATCTAAAATGTGCTGACTTTAACTCTGTCGCGTATTTAGTTAATTAATTTTGGAGGAATATCGGAATTTCTGCTCAATCCAATTGCTTTTAATTTGCCCCTATTAATGTGCAGAAACCGAACTGACTTGGTCGCTGTCTTATGCTACCAACGTCATTGCCGTGAGTTTGACGCCTCTTCAATGGCCATGGCTCAAAGGGATGGCATCCTGGGATTTGTAGTTTGCAACTTTAGGCAGGGAGTCCCCAGTGACGCAGCGGGTTAAACCACTGAGCTGTTGAACTTGCTGAGCAAAAGGTTGGTGGTTTGAATCTGGGGAGTTGGGTGAGCTTCCACTGGTAGCTCTAGCTTCTGCCAACCTAGCAGTTTAAAAGCATGCAAATGTGAGTAGATCAATAGGTACTGCTCCAGTGGGAAGGTAATGGCGCTCCATGCTGTCATGCCGGCCACATGACCTTGGAGGTGTCTATGGACAATGCCAGCTCTTTGGCTTAGAAATGGAGATGAGCACCAACCTCCAGAGTCGGACACGACTAGACTTAATATCAGGGGGAGACCTAAAACATTTAGGCAGAGAAGGCGAAAGGCTTGTCAAACTACAACTTCATGATTCGATGCCATATTGATATTCCAGATTAACACGGCTACGTCTATGTACTCATGATTACGATGATCATGATAACTGTTTGCTATTAACTGAGTTTGCTCATCAAAAATACACACACAGATGCAGAGCATAAAACAAATGGCATGCAAGAATGTGTGCATTACGGAAAATAGCAGAGCAGCAGACATATATTAGCGCATTATCCTCATCACAAAATGTGTTACATCGGGGCAACTTGCCTAGGAAAATGTATGCGCGTTTCGGAGCAAAGGCGTACGACTTTCTCGGTGGCTTAAAAAAACCAATCCTCAAGGAGTTTTGGAAATTGACCAAGCTTGACTCAGGCTGGATCAAAAAGCGAACGCTACAGAAAGTCAAAACAGATGGATCTCTCCATCCTGAATCAGAGCAACGGCATCTGGTATGTTGCGCCATGGCAAAGAGGTCAACCGTTTTGGCCTGGTTTTGGAATGCCTGCAATGAAGACAAGGCTGGAAATGCAGGGACCATATGTGTCACGTTTTTCCAAAATATGAGTCACAGATCTCCCTTTCCGTCCCTTGACCTCTTCTCTCTTTGCTACTACCGTTCTTTGGGAGCAGATGGCACAAAACAGCTAACCAGCTGACCAACAAGGTGCAAAGGATTCCTTGTCAGAGTCTCAATCTATATATATATAAATGAGTGATGGCATCATGGCGACCAACAAAACAACAAAACTACAAACCCCCCAACCTCGAAATTTGACAACACAACCCATCATCCACGCCTCTAGGTTGATACAACAAAAAGAAAAGAAAAATAAAGTCCTAATTAGAGGGAGAGCAATAATTGTTTTTATCCAATTGCTGCCAGTTAGAGGAGTAATCTCTGCCCACTTGGTCTCCTAGCAACCAACTCAGCCCAGGGGACAGGCAGACTTAGGCCTCGGCCTGTTCCACAGATTATCTAATTTGCACTGGATTATACGGCAGCATAGACTCAAGGCCCTTCCACACAGCTATATAACCCTTTTATGATCTTATATTATCTGCTTTGCACTGGATTATCTGGACTCCACACTTCCATATAATCCACTTCAGTGTGCATTTTATACAGCTGTGAAGAAGGGGCCTCATATAATCCAGTTCTAAGCAGATAATATATGATTATAAATATAATATGTAATAATTACTGTGATATAGAATCATAGAATCATAGAATAGTAGAATTGGAAGAGACCTCATGGGCCATCCAGTCCAACCCCCTGCCAAGAAGCAGGAAATCACATTCAAAGCGATTAATAATAATACAGAACAATATAATCTCTAAAATCAGGACAGTAAATAAAGAGCAACACTCTGAAAGCATAAGCCACAGCAATGCGTGGCCGGGCAAAGCTAGTGGTATCTATTTTGGAACACTAGCCTCAATCCTATTTCTGTTCCAAACTAGAGTAGATCTACCAAATCACTGATATTTACTTGCATGTGGATTCACCTTCAATGGTCTTCTCTAGATAGAATTCAGTTAGGACTGTGGTTCCCAACCTTTGGGACTCCAGGTGTTTTGGACAACAGCTGGTTAGCTGGCTGGGATTTCTGGGAATTGAAGTCCAAAACACCTGGAGGCCCAAAGGTTGGGAACCACTGAGTTAGGAGGAGAACATCAGGGGAGAAAGAAGCATCGGTGGTGACGTTCACATTTGAGTCTCAGACTTCTCTTAATATCCTCATGTCTACTTTTGAAGACATGTAAATATGAAGTGCAGCGAGAGCAGGTGGATATTCCTTCAATGGTTATGGAATCATGGATGGATTATTCAATAGAGCTCTCTAAAACATTAGCCCACAATACTTGGCCTTCTGAATGTCTTGGAGCAACTGTGACCCAAATGGTTGATGGTTGTGGATTCAATGAGATGATTCAAACTATCTGGAAGACTAAAGATTGAAGACCTCTACCTTAGCCTAATCTTCACTAGAGATTTAGCTGTGACTATGTGATTATGGATTCAAGAAGATGGTTCAAAATACCTGGAAGACTAAAGGTTGAGAACTTCTAACTTGGCCTAATCTTCACAAGAGCTTTTAAACCAGTGGTTCCTAACCTGTGGTCCATGGACCACCAGTGGTCTGCAAGAACTAAAATATGGTCTGCAGCTTCACTGTTACTACTACAAATAATAACACAGCCTAACCAAAAAATAATAATTTTTCTTGGTGTGTTTATTTTTAGGTCTGTTCCTGGGGTTATTTGGGGTGCTGATTCAGAAAATTGCATTGGATAGACCACTTCAGCTCTAGATTATTAAATATGGTTTTCTGTGGGTGAGCAGATGGCAACTACTGGATGGCATATGTTCTGTATCAGAAACTAGAGCTGATGTGGTCTATCCAATGCAATTTTCTGAATTAGCACCCCAAATAACCAAACTGAATCTAAAGTTGACCAAAAACTGATTTGTAATCCTTTTGGTACTAATGTTGGAGAATGTTGGTCAAAGTGGTCCCTGGTCAAAAAAAGGTTGGGAACCACTGCTATAAATGCTATAAATTTTATGAACCCAGGGTTAATAACGAAAAGTTATGGCCGCATACATTGCCAGACCCTGAGAACATCCTTTTAAACAACAAACAAACTTTGACTACATTCTGTGCTGCCCCCGTAGACCTCAGATAAGGATTCTGCTTTATATAATGTTTATTTATTTTCATACATTCAAATATATATACATTGCAAGTGTTTGTTGCATACAGCGCAATAATTTCATCTATTAGCCTTTCATAATCATTTCTCAGACAATATAGTTTCAATAAGGGGTCACAGTCTTCTATTTGAATAGTACATATAAAAATATTATAAGTTCCAAATTAATATCCATTTCCTCCCTGCCTTCAGTCTATTAGCTTCCTCTATGTACATTTTTAGATTCATTTTACATTGAGATGTTGGATCATTGGTTGCCATTCATTAACAAAGTTCTCTAAAGGTTCTCCTCTTAAGTGTATCGTTATTTTGTCCATCATCAGCAACTCTATAATATATTGTTCCAATTCTGCTAAGAAGGGTTAATAATGAAAAGTTATGGCCGCATACATTGCCAGACTCTAAGAACATCCTTTTAAACAACAAACAAACTCTGACTACATTCTGTGCTGGTCCCATAGACCTCAAATAAGGATTCTGCTCTAAACAGAGAAGTCTAACTAGGTCCTCCAAGTGATTCAATGTTATGCTACCCCTGGAAACACCAGCGAGTCATACTGCAGGGTCCTAGCAAATTCCTGGATGGGATACCTTTCCAGGGATCTCTAGGTCTTACGGCATTATTATGTAGCATACTGGGAAGTCTGATCATTTAATGGGTTGTATGCTGGAGTTTCAGGTAATCGTGGTCCGGGAGGGAACACCTCCACTGTGGATACTGGGGGTCTTACTGTACCTCTCTAATTACAAATCTCAGAATTCCATAGGATTTACTTACAACAGTTAAAATACTCTACCAGCTATAGCTGTAAAATGCACGTACGCTCAGTTTGAGGAAAATATGCTGATGATGCTACGTTGGCTGACAGGAATGAAGATTAAGATGATAAGAAAATTGTACGTAATGAATTGGGTATATGATTAAGGCCAAGCCCTGATGAGCGGCAACCTGCATAAAACAGAAGATCGTATCACCAGAAATAATCTATGGTGGGAGCTCTCTGTCGGGATGTGACAGAGAAACAATGAACACCTGTGTAAGTGCTGTAAACAGAGCTGCTGGGAAAGAGGATAAACCAGGCATGAAAGAGCTATGTCTGCTACTTCTTCTCTCCATCTGAGGACAGGGCAGTGGCCGTTGTGATGGAAGGAGGACTTTTCTTCTTCTTGGCTCAGATGTGATAAAGCTATGTCTCCTTTTTTTCTCCCCCTTCAAGGCTAGGACAGTGACAGTTGGGATGGAGGATCTTTCATCTGCTTCTGGGTCCAGGCATGATGAGTTGTGGTTGCCCCTTCTCTCCACCTCCATGGTCAGGGCAGTGGCAGTTGGGATGGATGATCTTTCATCTGCTTCTAGGTCCAGGCATGATGAGTTGTGGTTGCTCCTTCTCTCCACCTCCATGGTCAGGGCAGTGACAGTTGGGATGGAGGATCTTTCATCTGCTTCTAGGTCCAGGCATGATGAGTTGTGGTTGCTCCTTCTCTCCACCTCCATGGTCAGGGTAGTGACAGTTGGGATGGAGGATCTTTCATCTGCTTCTAGGTCCAGGCATGATAGGTTGTGGTTCCCCTTCTCTCTATCTCCATGGTCAGGGCAGTGACAGTTGGGATGGAGAATCTTTCATCTGTTTCTGGGTCCAGGCATGATGAGTTGTGGTTGCTCCTTCTCTCCACCTCCATGGTCAGGGCAGTGACAGTTGGGATGGAGAATCTTTCATCTGTTTCTGGGTCCAGGCATGATGAGTTGTGGTTGCTCCTTCTCTCCACCTCCATGGTCAGGGCAGTGACAGTTGGGATGGAGGATCTTTCATCTGCTTCTAGGTCCAGGCATGATGAGTTGTGGTTGCCCCTGATGTTTCGCCCACATCTATGGCAGGCATCCTGAGAGGTTGTGAAGTCTATCGGAATCTAAGCAAGTGGGGTTTATATATATATATATATCTGTGGAATAACGTCCAGGGTGGGAGAAAGAACTCTTGTCTGTTTGAGGCAAGTGTGAATGTTGCCATTGGCCACCTAAATTAGCATTGCCCTTGTTATTTTTACTCTGTTTAAATGAGCCGGGTTGGGTTTCTTGGACACCCACAATAGACGGTAGGATGAACACATTTAAATAAATCAACATTCAATAATTCATGGCAGAGTGAAACAGCAACCAACTAACAGCTTGCTCCCCCTTTGAAGGTGCTCTAACTCTGCCACCTGAAATAGGGCACTCGCTCTACCTAATGGCAGGTCAAACCTTGGACAAATAACTTCCCAAATGTATATGCAGAGGCAGGTCTGGAATTGCAAGATGCATATAAATAAAGAGAGGGCGTCTCATTGGAAATGCTAATGCCTCCAGTCTCATCAGGCAGTCCCAAAGTTCTCTGTTTAACCCATTGCCCTCTCCCGAAAACAAAGATCTTAATTTCCATTCCAAACCATGTCTGCTAAAGGTAATGTACACATTTAATTTTAGCAGCCAGTTTAGCATTTGAATTGAGTTTGCAGAAGAATCTCACCATAGGAAAGGAGCCCCGAGAAATGCTCACCTTTGCTGCAGACACGGCCCTTGTCCTTGCTGCATAACATCCAACACATCACAAATCAAAACTGGGACACGTGTAACTGAGGAACATCAAAGTGAAATTGGGATTAATGAATTAAGTGATTAATGAGGATGAAGAGAAGAGTTAGGAAGCCTTGCAGTGGCT
The DNA here is from genome assembly GCF_035594765.1 of Anolis carolinensis. Lineage (NCBI taxonomy): Eukaryota > Metazoa > Chordata > Lepidosauria > Squamata > Anolidae > Anolis > Anolis carolinensis. The sequence goes on along the minus strand of NW_026943822.1, from coordinate 20,144,350 downwards.
TGCTGTTGTCTGGGTCTACTGGGATGAGCAACTTTCTATCCCTTCCTTTCTTCCTTGGCTGATTTAACTGAATTGAAAGATTTTTTTTCATTTTGAAATCAGTTTGTATTCTCTGCAAAATTCTCATGTGGTTGTTTTGTCCCGAAAATACAAAATAAAAGTAATAGCCAATTTTCAAGATCAGCTATGTAAATAGGTTAAGGTAAGATTTTCCCCTGACAATAAGTCTAGTCATGTCTGACTCTGGGGGTTGGTGCTCATCTCCATTTCTAAGCCGAAGAGCCAGCATTGTCTGTAGACACCTCCAAAGTCATGTGGCCGGCATGACTGCATGGAGCACTGTTATGTTCCCACCGGAGTGATACCTATTGATCTACTCACATTTGCATGTTTTCGAACTGCTAGGTTGGCAGAAGCTGGGGCTAACAGTGAGAGCTCACTCCACTCCCTGGATTCGAACTGCTGACCTTTTGGTCAGTAAATTCAGCAGCTCAGTGGTTTAGCCCATTGCACCATCGAGGGCTCTATATACCAAAGTAGCATTCCTCAATTGAATCCTGATTTGGTTAGGGAGCAGCTGCTGCAAGCAATGTGGGTCTGTCCTCCTCTCAATTTGGATCCTGCTAGCAATCTTCATTCAAAAATTTAAATGCAGGATCCCTGTCCCAATTCCTCCTTGTTCCAGAGTTTTCTGGAAGGAAACGGATGGGAAAGTGAGTTTATTGCATCCGCATTGACAGGAGATCAAAAACCCTCTGCTCACAGCAGCTGCTTAGCAGGGTTGTGAGGCCTATGTATTCCCTACACTACTGAACTGATATAAATATGAATTTGTTAAAAATGTGCAAATTTACATTAAAAGGGTAAAGGTTTCCCCTTGACATTAAGTCTGGTCGGGTCCGACTCTGGGGATCGGTGCTCATCTCCATTTCTAAGTCGAAGAGCTGGCGTTGTCCGTAGACACATCCTAGGTCATGTGGCTGACATGACTGCATGGAGCGCCATTAGTTACATTCCCACCGAAGTGGTATTTATTGATCTACTCACATTTGCATATTTTCAAACTGCTAGGTTGAAAGAAGCTGGGGCTATGACAGGAGCTCACCCTGTTCCACAGATTTGAAAACTTCCAATCTGCAAATTCTTCAGCTTAGTGGTTTAATCCACTGCACCACCGTGGCCCATTGACTCTAGATTATACATTCATAAATGTGATTATACATTCAATTTTTCTGGCAAAAAATACCATGAATAAGTTTCTAATTTTGAATAATCTTAAAACAAAAAAAACATCATTTTTTAAGACTTTCTTGTAACTGGAAGAAAATGGCTAAAATTACTCACCGCTTTCTCTTAGTAAAACCTTCCATCCCTAGAGATAGGCATAGCTAGTAAACATTGGACAATAGAGCTTGCTGTGTATCCCTTAAGCCGGTGTGGTTTAAACAAGTTCTGGTCTAGACCAATATAGAGTTCAATAAATAATACTGATTTTAGCTTTAACAAAAGAGTAATTCTTGCAAGAGCAGCCCCAATCCGACTCCTGTTTGGTACTGTTTTGGTGACTCAGAGGGTTTCTGTTCTATTCCTAGCTACTTTCTTTGAATTGTTGCCAGGGGGTAGAAGGAGCCAGTCTTATTTCCTGAGAGACAGATGGGCTTTGGGATATAGTGTACTTGTGTGTTTAAGGAAGCAAGTGGGTCTAGCACAAACCAATGGAAGCCTAACGTCATGCTTGGATCACTTTCCGGAAAAGAGTGGAAACCTCTGTCTGGTTGGGACTTTTACAAGATCTTCCTCCTCCTCTTCCAAGGAGTGCTGGAGTCCTCATCAAACTACAACTCCTAGGATTCCATAAAAGTGAAAGTGGGATAAAATAGCATTAATTCTACAATATAGATGCACCTAAAGGGGTAGATATTAGAGGTGTGCACAAAATTTTTTCCTTTGTTTCCTTTGTGCTATCGTTTTGTTTTGACCGTCTACACAAAACCAATGATGATATTTTCATAGGAAACGAGAGGCAACACGAAAACAAAAGCAGCACAATAATCGTGTTTGCTTTTGTTTCCCTTCGTTTGGGCCCTGCAACAATAAGCAAGTATTGACAGAGGGCTGCTTTCCCATTACAGATGATGTGTACCAATGGGTGTTAATAATAATCTATATACAGTAGAGTTTCACTTATCCAACACTCGCTTATCCAACGTTCTGGATTATCCAACACATTTTTGTAGTCAATGTTTTCAATACATCGTGATATTTTGGTGCTAAATTCGTAAATACAGTAATTACTACATAGCATTACTGCGTATTGAACTACTTTTTCTGTCAAATTTGTTGTATAACATGATGTTTTGGTGCTTAATTTGTAAAATCATAACCTAATTTGATGTTTAATAGGCTTTTCCTTAATCCCTCTTTATTATCCAACATATTCGCTTATCCAACATTCTGCCAGCCCATTTATGTTGGATAAGTGAAACCCTACTGTATATATAAATGTAATGTGCATTTTACTATGGAGTAAACAACAAAACCACTGAACCAAATTTGGCCATAAAAGACATAACCATCAAAAATATGTCTTTCAAACAAAAAAACCTAGAAAAATAAAGTCAAAATTAGAGGACCAAGAAAAGCCTGTTTTTCCCCTTGCTGCCAGTTAGAAGGGTAGGCCCTGCCCACTTCGTCTCCTAGCAACCCAGTCAGCCACAATGGAGCTCAGGGCCTCTTCAATCAGGCCTCTTCCACACTGACTATAAAATACAGATTATCTGATTTGAACTGGATTGTATGACTCAAGGCCCTTCCACACACCTGTATAACCCAGAATGCCAAGGCACATAATCCACATTATCTGCTTTGAACTGGATTATCTTGAGTCCACACTGCCATATAATCCAGTTCAGTGTGAATTTTATACAGCTGTGTAGAACGGGCCTCATATATTCCAGTTCTAAGCAGATAATATAAGATCGCTGCTATTCCACCTGGCCAAGAAGTGATTCCCATAAGCCGCAGCAACGCGTGGCCGGGCACAGCTAATATTAATATAAATACAGTAGAGTCTCACTTATCCAACACTCGCTTATCCAACATTCTGGATTATCCAACGCATTTTTGTAGTCAATGCTTTCAATATATCATGATATTTTGGTGCTAAATTCGTAAATACAGTAATTACTACATAGCATTACTGCATATTGAACTACTTTTTCTGTCAAATTTGTTGTTAAACTTGATGTTTTGGTGCTTAATTTGTAAAATCATAACCTAATTTGATGATTAATAGGCTTTTCCTTAATCCCTCATTATCCAACATATTCGCTTATCCAACATTCTGCCGGCCCGTTTATGTTGGATAAGTGAGACTCTACTATAATGATACTTACTCTGGTACCCTAAACTGAGTCTGAGAGATCCAAAATTTTTAATTTTTCATAAACCAGGCGAAAATTTGTGATGTATAGGCGGCCCATTTTCGTTAGCTGGACACGAAAGCGAAAATGAGACGATATGAATGAAACTACACAAAACAAACAGCAATTCTATACAAATGCACACCTCTAATAGATATACAGTAGAGTCTCGCTTATCCAACGTAAACGGGCCAGCAGAATGTTGGATAAGCGAAAATGTTGGATAACAAGGAGAAATTAAGGAAAAGCCTATTAAACATCAAATTAGGTTATGATTTTATAAATTAAGCACCAAAACATCATGATATGCAACAAATTTGACAGAAAAAGTAGTTCAATACACAGTAATGCTATGTAGAAATTATTGTATTTACGAATTTAGCACCAAAATATCACGATGTATTGAAAACAGTGACTACAAAAATGTGTTGGATAATCCAGAACGTTGGATAAACGAGTGTTGGATAAGTGAGACTCTACTATACGTATAGATATTCCACCTATGCCATCTTAAACTCCAACTGGACTCTAGCTATGAGCAAATCCTTGCTCTTCTTAATCCTTAGCTGTGATGCGCAGTAATTTGGATGATCACAGAGTTTATTATTATCCGATTATGCAGACGAATCCAGTTGGAAATATTAAGGAATCGGGAAGCAGCTCTGTATCACGAGGGAAAGAGTAAGAGCCGGATCATTTAACCTTTGCATCTTTTGTAGCCCCACGATCTGCTGCCCCTGTTCCCTCCATGCCTCTCTTTACATCTTCCAAATGAGGTCAGGAAAGCTGCAATGGAAAACGTGGTTTTTTTCCTCCCATCTCCTCCCTGTCTGCAGCCTGTGGCTGAGGAGCTGGTTGCATAATTGTGTCCAGAGGACAGGCAGCAGAGAGAGACAGAACGGGGAGGGGCTTGGATGCTATATAAAAACCAGGACAACAGCTGGGCAGGCTTTTGCTCCATACACAAACCGATTTGCAAGGGTAAGCAAAAACCTGCACAACCAGAACACAGGCCATGGCTTAAAGAGAAAAAAAAAATTGCACCTGTTTCCTTTCTTTGCACGACCACTCCAAATCCAGATTGTTTCTGTTTTTCGCACAAATCTATCCTTGCCTAGCTTGCTGATTCGCTGTACAGAATGGATACGGTTGGACTAGGAAAAGGTAAAGGTAAAGGTTTTAACCTTTTTAACCCTGGTGTTAAGTCTCGTCGTATCCGACTCTGGAGGTTGGTGCTCATCTCCATTTCTAAGCCGAAGAGCCGGCATTGTCCGTAGACACCTCCTAAGTCATGTGGCCGGCATGACTGCATGGAGCGCCTAGGTAAAGGTAAAGATTTTCCCCTGACATTGAGTCTAGCCGTGTTCAACTATGGGGGTTGGTGCTCATCTCCATTTCTAAGCTGAAGAGCCAGCGTTGTCCGTAGACACCTCCTAGGTCATGTGGCCGGCATGACCGCATGGAGCACCGTTACCTTCCCACCAGGATAATACCTATTGATCTATCCACATTTGCATGTTTCTGAACTGCTGGGTTGGCAAAAGCTGGGGTTAACAGCAGGAGCTCACCCTGCTCTCCAGATTCGAACCGCTGACTAGCAAGTTCAGTAGCTCAGCTATTTAACCCACTGTGCCACAGGTGTTAGGAATGGAACTACAACTCCCAAAATTTCAACCATGCTGGATGGCAAGGTCTAGGAATTATAATTTTGCATCTGGAAGATATAAACAGACGTTGTTTATCAGTTGCAAAAAAGAAAAAGAAAGAAGTTAATTGCACAATTTGGGAAGAGTTCTGCAGAGAAGCGCTGCTTAATGAACCAGATGATATTGAGCATTGGGAAGACGAATCAGTTTGCTGCAAAAGATGCAAAAGAGAAAGAAGATGCCTGAGAAGATGGCTTTGTATTCCGTTATTGGTTTCATTTATATCCCATTTTCCTCTAATATTCTCAATGTCTCTCTTCTATCTACTTCATCTTCCAACAGTCCTGGCAGGTAAGGCAGACTGAAAGTTAATCTATATTGTAGAATTAATGCAGTTTGACACTGCTTTAACTGCCATGGCTCAATGCTATGAGATGATGGAAGCTGTAGTTTTACAATGACTTGAGCCTTCTCTGCCAAAGAACACAGCTGCCTCACCAAACTACAAATCCCATGGTCCCATAGAATAGAGCCATGGCAGTTAAAGTGGTGTCAAACTGCATTAATTCTATAGCGTAGATGGACTTGGAGAAAGACTGATTGACCCAAAGTCACTGGATTAATTAATTAAGTTAAACCAATGCTGAACGAAAGGTTCGAATCCAGGGAGCGGGATGAGCTCCTACTGTTAGCTCCAGCTTCTGCCAACCTAGCAGTTTGAAAACATGCAAATGTGAGTAGATCAATAAGTACGAAGGTAATGGCACTCCATGCAGTCATGCGATTGGCCACATGACCTTGGAGGTGTCTATGAACAACACCGGCTCTTCTGCTTAGAAATGGAGATGAGCACCAACCCCCAGAGTCGGACACGACTATACTTAATATCAGGGGAAAACCTTTATCTTTACCTTAAACTGTCTGTGGAAATTTGAAAGAGAAAGCCAGGCAAGTGATCTGAGATGTCATTTAAAAAAAATAACTGCTTCTCATGTAAATGTAATATCTGTGATGACAATGATTTATGAGCATCAGTTCGGTAGCTGATGAACATCAGTGGCTCACATATCATACATAACTTTATAAACTGGAAATGAGTACAAAGATAAATCAGTGGAAGTCTCTCGTGAATTTTGCCATTGTTAGTGACGATATCCTTGAAAATCATTATTGCAATGTGAGCACAATCCACACAAAACAGGGCTTTCCCTATTGTGGAGCCAAAGCTTTGGATCTCCTTCCTTAAGGAGGTTAGAATGTCTCCTTTTTGTTGTCTTACTATCGGCAAGTGGAGACATTATTCAGACCAGCTTTTAGAAGTGCCGTCTTCTACCAAAGGGCTCTAAATGTACTGTATATATTCGAGTATAAGCCGAGTTCTTCAACCCTTTTTTTAATACTGAAAAAGCCCCCCTCGGCTTATACTCCCTTCCTGCTTCTTGCACCTGAAAACCATCATCATTAACAACATCATTTCTTCCTGTGGGAAAGCCTCCCTGCTCCTCATCTCCCACAGCAGGAACACTCTGCACCTGAATCCCATAATTCCCATCAGAGTCATCTTGAAATTCATCTTGAAACTCATCCTGAACCTGAATCCCATCATTACGCACTTGCATCCCAAAATCCTCATCAGAGTCACACAAAGGCTGAGTCACAACAGCTCTCAAGTTCAAGATTCAAGTATTCTGAAGCTCCCTGGTTCATGTCCTTGTTTCCTGGAAGGGTTTACCTTGGAAAGGTTCTTGCTTTCTGATTTATGGATTTATATTTGAAGTACTGCTGTGGATTTTGGTTATTGATTTTATGTACTTTGGCAGTTTTGGATTCCCTATTCTGCTGACCCCTTCTGGCATTTCTCCCTTTTTACCTGCTATCTTCAATAAATATTTTTAGATAGAAATACTGGACTCTGTTGTGGTGCGAGATGAGCAGGTGTTATCAGCACTAGAGTGCAACATCTATATATATAAAAGAGTGATGGCATCACGGCGACCCACAAAACAACAAAACTACAGGCCCCCCAACCTCGAAATTTGAGAACACAACCCATCATCCACGCCTCTAGGTTGATACAACAAAAAGAAAAGAAAAATAAAGTCCTAATTAGAGGGAGAGGAATAATTGCTTTTATCCAATTGCTGCCAGTTAGAAGGCTAAGCTCCTCCAACTTGGTCTCCTAGCAACCCAATAAAAATAATAAAAAACACTAAAAATAATTAAAAACACTAAAAAATTAATACAATAAAATACTATAATAACAGAAAATAACTAAAAATAATACAAGAAAATAATGAAATATAATAAATAAAAAAATAACTTACAATAAAAATAATTTAAAAATACAAATAACGGCAAATAAAAATTACACAACAATTTTTAACCAATACCACCACCACTTTGCCACAGCAACGCGTGGCCGGGCACAGCTAGTCCTCTATAAGCTCAAATCCCAGGGTATGGTATCAAAATATTCCAATTCAGTTGTGTAAACGGGCCTCCTGGTTTTACAGGATCTGTCCAAGGTGCTAATCTATAATCCTGCCACAGGTTCAGCACCTTGGATAGTTCCCATTAAAACCTGGAGTTGCTTTTTCAAAACCTAATGCACCAGAACTGGTGTCACCTTCCGAACCTTACCATGCAGCTCATATTCTCCAGGAATTCATATCCACAACCCTACAACACAAGGGAAGGTGGTTCAAGATTAAATCTAGACACAACCACCACTATCACCTGTTGCTTTTCCCTCCTGCTGCGAAGCTCTCATGGGTTACAAAGCTTTGCATTTGACAAGTTCTAGTTTGGCATTCATTTACTGCCAGATCATCAGCTGCTTTCCCCAGGGAGGTTTGAAAAAAGATGTTTTTTTCCAGAGTCTGTCGACTTTATTCCTTCTGGGCATAATGAACCGGGTAGTGTGTCATTTTCAAAGCCCGCTCTCCCTGAGTCGAGGCACTCGGAAATGGGCGAATCATTGCATTGATTATTTCTCCACCTCCATCGTTACATTTCCAGCAAGGTGGGGCTCGGGGAGGTAGGAAGCTCAAAGAGGCAGCAGTAATGTAGTCCTTGCGGAACGGGCTCTCTTCGCGCATGAATATTGCATGGGCGAAGCGTCTTCCTGGGCACATTGGGAGTGGGAGTAAACTCCGTCTCTTTGAACGTACCCCCCAAGTCAGCTTCTTCAAACGCATGCCAACCCATTTAACCATGCCACTTAGTGCGTGGCAGTGATCAAATGCATTGAGAGTCGAAATGAAATGATGTGGTATATGGCGCAAAGGGGCGACCCGCTGGGACTTCGAATGCTCCGATAATGAACAAGCATCAAAGCCAAAAAGAGCTAAACCTCCAGTTCTGCAAGTGCATCCTTTGCGTAAACAAGAATACGGTATGTACTCTAGTATAAGCCTACTTTTTCAGCCCTTTTTTAGAACTGAAAAAGACCCCCTTGGCTTATACTTGGGTGAGGGTCCTGGTTGGCTTATATTCGGGTCGGCTTATACTCGAGTGCATAGGGTACATTTATTATTTTCCTCTACAGTAGAGTCTCACTTATCCAAGCTAAACGGGCCGGCAGAAGCTTGGATAAGCGAATATCTTGGATAATAAGGAGGGATTAAGGAAAAGCCTATTAAACATCAAATTAGGTTATGATTTTACAAATGAAGCACCAAAACATCATGTTAGACAACAAATTTGGCAGAAAAAGTAGTTCAATACTATGTTCAAAAGTAGTTCAATATTACTAATGCTATGTGGTAATTACTGTATTTACGAACTTAGCACCAAAATATCACAATATATTGAAAACATTGACTACAAAAATGCGTTGGATAATAATGTATAATGTATATTGTATATACATATACAGTAGAGTCTCACTTATCCAACATAAACAGGCTGGCAGAAGCTTGGATAAGCAAATATCTTGGATAATAAGGAGGGATTAAGGAAAAGCCTATTAAACATCAAATTAGGTTATGATTTTACAAATTAAGCACCAAAACATCATGTTATACAACAAATTTGACAGAAAAAGTAGTTCAATATGCAGTAATGCTATGTAGTAATTACTGTATTTACGAATTTAGCACCAAAATATCATGATATATTGAAAACATTGACGTCAAAAATGGCTTGGATTATCCAGAAGCTTGGATAAGCGAGGCTTGGATAAGTGAGACTCTACTGTATTATTATTGACATTGTTACATTTGTTATTTTACTCTACTTATTATTATTATTATTATTATTATTATTATTATTGTTATTACATTTATCATTTTACTCTTGTTATTATTGCTGCTGTTCCATTTATTTTAATCTATTTTTTATTATTAATACATTTATTATTTCATTCTGATATTATTATTGTTATTGCATTTATTATTTTACTCTATTTATTATTGTTAATACAGTAGAGTCTCACTTATCCAACATAAACGGGCCGGCAGAATGTTGGATAAGCGAATATGTTGGATAATAAGGAGCGATTAAGGAGAAGCCTATTAAACACCAAATTAGGTTATGATTTTACAAATTAAGCACCAAAACATCATGTTAGACAACAAATTTGGCAGAAAAAGTAGTTCAATATGCAGTAATGCTACATAGTAATTACAGTATTTACGAATTTAGTACCAAAATAACATGATGTATTGAAAACATTGACTACAAAAATGTGTTGGATAATCCAGAACATTGGATAAGTGAGACTCTACTGCACATTTATTAATTTATTATTACATTCATTATTTTACTCTATTTATTATTATTACTATCACATTTATTATTTTACTCTATTATTATTATTTTATTATGACACAGCAAACAAGATAGATATGCTGGGTTTTCTCTATTTTCACTCTATTATTATTATTATTATTATTATTATTATTATTATTATTATTATTATTAAAAGGATACATAAGCACTTTTACACTGAAGAAGTTGAGAATAAGGATTTAATCAGAGTTGGACAGTGTTATCTTAAATTACAGTTTTATTTAAATATTTAAAAATCTAATTTTATTAATATCTATTTTTAGTTCTGAGATTTACCACTCTCGACTTATACTTGAGTCAATGTTTTCCCAGTTTTTTGCGGCTTATAGTCGAGTATATACGGTAATTCTCATTGCTATGGAGTCTTGAGAGTTGTCGTTTCAGAAAGTCTTCATTTTTATTTCAAAACGGATTGACCATTGACCATCCGTTTTATTTCAAAACGGATTTCAAAACGGATTGACCATTGAGTGCTGGTGCCTCCCTAAACTACAATTCCCATAACTGCAGAATATTGAGCTATGGCAGTTAAAGTGGTGTCAAACTGCATTCATTCTACAGTGTAGATGCACCCTAGGATACCAATAATAATAGAGAAAAATAATAGATGTACCATATATTCTCGAGTATAAGCTGACCCAAATATATGCCAACCAGGACCCTCACCCGAGTATAAGCCGAGGGGGGCTTTTTTAGTCCTAAAAAAAAGGGCTGAAGAACTAGGCTTATACTCGAGTATATACAGCAGGGGTCCCCAAACTTTTTAAACAGGGGGCCAGTTCACAATCCATCGGACCGTTGGAGGGCCGGACTATGGTTGGACACCGAGCAATAATAATAATAATAAATAATAATAACAACAATAAAAAGAGGGTTGGCAGAGACCCTTTGGGCCATTGAGTCCAACTCCTTCTGCCTTTGTGCACCGAAAACACAAGCAAAGCACCCCTGACAGATGCCCACCCAGCATCAATGTTAATAATAATAATAATAATAATAATAATAATAATAATAATAATGATAAAAACAGCAATAATAATAAAAAAGAGGGTTGGAAGAGACCCCTTGGGCCATTGAGTCCAATCCCCTTCTGCCTTTGTGCACTGAAAGCATAAGCAAAGCATCCCTGACAAATGGTCACACAGCCACAATGTTAATAATAATAATAATAATAATAATAATAATAATAATAATAAAGAAGGTTGGAAGAGACCCTTTGGGCCATTGAGTCCAATCCCCTTCTGCCTTTGTGCTCCAAAAGCACAAGCAAAACACCCCTGACAGATGCCCACCCCGCCTCAATGTTAATAATAATAATAATAATAATAATAATAATAATAATAATAATAAAGAAGGTTGGAAGAGACCCTTTGGGCCATTGAGTCCAATCCCCTTCTGCCTTTGTGCACCGAAAGCATAAGCAAAGCATCCCTGACAAATGGTTACACAGCCACAATGTTAATAATAATAATAATAATAATAATAATAATAATAATAATAATAAAGAAGGTTGGAAGAGACCCTTTGGGCCATTGAGTCCAATCCCCTTCTGCCTTTGTGCTCCAAAAGCACAAGCAAAACACCCCTGACAGATGCCCACCCCGCCTCAATGTTAATAATAATAATAATAATAATAATAATAATAATAATAATAATAATAAAGAAGGTTGGAAGAGACCCTTTGGGCCATTGAGTCCAATCCCCTTCTGCCTTTGTGCTCCAAAAGCACAAGCAAAACACCCCTGACAGATGCCCACCCCGCCTCAATGTTAATAATAATAATAATAATAATAATAATAATAATAATAATAATAATAAAGGTTGGAAGAGACCCTTTGGGCCATTGAGTCCAATCCCCTACTGCCTTTGTGCACCGAAAGCACAAGCAAAGCACCCCTGACAGATGGCCACCCAGCATCAATGTTAATTAATAATAATAATAATAATAATAATAAAGAGGGTTGGAAGAGACCCCTTGGGCCATTTTGTCCAACCTCCTTCTGCCTCTGTGGACCAAAAGCACAAGCAAAGCACCCCTGACAGATGGCCACCCAGCCTTAATGTTATTACTATTATTATTATTAATAATGGTTGTAAGAGAAGAAGAGAACCCTTGGGTCATTTAGCCCAACCCCTCTCAGCCCTTGTGCCATGGGGGCCGGATAAATGGCTTCGATGGGCCGCATCCGGCCCCCGGGCCTTAGTTTGGGGACCCCTGATATACAGTATATTTTTAAGTCTTAACCTGCCTACAAATATCTAACAGGAAGGTGCCTGGCTTTTTACGGGAAGGGTAAAGCCAACTGGCATCCCATAGGATCTGATGTTCCGAGCTCTCCGTCCTTTTCGCATTTGAATGACCTACATGCAGGGGAAGAAAAAAAGAGAAGGAGAAACTCAACATGAATTAAATGTGGTGTTCATGCATAACAGAAACAGGTGGGGATGTAGGATGCTGAGTACAGAGACAACCGACGCTGGTGACATTTACGGGATTCTGGCTCGGCTTCGACACAGAGGGTGAAGCCTGCGGGGATCAAGCCGAGGAACGGGAAGATAGAGATGGGTGAAGGAAATTATAAGAGAGACAAAATGGGCAGAAAGAGATGGCCTTTTGTTGACAATTTGCTGGACGCAGCTTGCAATTCAGACCCAACCATAAAGGATCCACTAACCAATGTCTCTTAGTGTCCATGTCTGTGTGCAATATTCAAATTTGGCCTTTCCCTGAATTAAAACTGACCATGAGTAGCTGGGGATTTGGGGAGTTGTATTCCTAAATTGGAGCCCCCAGTGGCGCAGTGTGTTAAAGCGGTGAGCTGCTGAACTTGCAGACCGAAAGGTCGCAGGTTCGAATCTGGGGAGCGAAGTGAGTGCCCGCTGTTAGCTCCAGCTTCTTCCAACCCATGCATCAACACAATAGCAGGTGCTTCGCAGCTAGCTATTGTATTTGCTGTCGCCCATTCTCCTGAGCTTGAAAAAGTTCTTTTAAAAACAATATTATTATTATTATTATTTTATGACACAGCAAACAAGATAGATATGCTGGATTTCATATCACAAAATCAAAAGTTGAACACTTCCCAAGTGTCTAGGACTGTTGTTGTTGTTGTTATTATTATTATTATTATTATTATTTAATATTATGACATAATACTACATTTAAAATAATAATTATTATTATTATAATGTCCAGAAAGTATACATTCCAGGTACTTATTATTATTATTATTATTATTATTATTATTATTATTATTATTTAGATATGAATCATTATTATATACCTACAATGAATCCAGGAGCACCCAGTGGCACAGCGGGTTAAACCGCTGAGCTGCTGAACTTGCAGACCAAAAGGTCGCAGGTTTGAATCCGGGGAGGGGAGTCGGCACCCGCTGTTAGCTCCAGCTTCTTCCAACCTAGCAATTTGAAAACATGCAAATGTGAGTAGATCAATAGGTACCACTCCGACAGGAAGGTAATAGCGCTCCATGCAGTCATGCCGGCCACATGACCTTGGAGGTGTCTACGAGCAATGCCGGCTCTTCAGCTTAGAAATGGACATGAGCACCAACCTCCGGAGTCGGACACGACTGGACATAACATCAGGGGAAACCTTTACCTTTACTTATTCGTAAACAAGTCCCTGGTGGTGCAGCGTGTTAATGTGCTGAGCTGCTGAACTTGTAGACCAAAAGGTCGCACATTCGAATCCTGGGAGCGGAGTGAGCACCTGCTGTTAGCTCCAGCTTCTTCCAACCTAGCAGTTCGAAAGATGCAAATGTGAGTAGATCAATAGGTACTGCTCTGGAGGGAAAGTAATGGCTCTCCATGCAGTCATGCTGGCCACATGATCTTGGAGGTGTTTATGGACAATGCTGGCTCTTTGGCTTAGAAATGGAGGTGAGCACCAACCCCCAGAGTCGAACACGACTGGACTTAACGTCAGGAGAAACCTTTACCTTTACTATTCCTAAACAGCCAATGTTTTTCCAAGCTCTAAAGACAAGTACATGGGGAATAATATCTGCTTGCAATGCTCGGGGCTGCTTCTCTCAGAAAATAAATGCAAGTCAGGGAGGCATGACAGAGGTGTATAAAATTATTCATGAAGTGGCAGAAATCGATAGGGAGGCTGTCCACTCTCTGCCTCCATTTCTCTTTCTCCTATACTAGGATCAAATGAAGTTATCCATGAAACAGTTTGAGACTCCAGATAGAAAAATGAAGTATTTGTTCCCCTGGTACATCATTAATCTGCAGCTTCTGGATATTATCAGACTGCAACTCTCATCAGTCCTTATGTAGTTTTGAGGAATGTTAGGAGTTGCAATCCAAACATATCTGGATTCCAATCCCTGCTATTCGGAATGTGTGACCAAAAGATGTGAAAGCCTGAAACAAATTACTGGACTTTCCATAGTATTTACTAGAGTTGTGCATGGAATTAGTTTCTCCCATTTCCTTTGTTTCGTTCGGTACTTGGGCAGCACTGAATGGGTAGGGTTGTGCATTATTATTATTATTATTATTATTATTATTATTATTATTATTTAATACATTTATATCCCGCCCTTCTCACCCCGAAGGGGACTCAGAGTGGCTTACAAATTAAATGTACATACATTATATTATTAGCATAGCACAATACTGGCAATAAATTACTATATTGTACTATATAAATATATTGTAATATTATTAGTAATATTACATTTAATATATAATATATAATTAATATTATTATATTGTATTATTAGTATTATATTGTATTACAAAATAATTTTAATATTATATGCATATACAATATATTACAATATTATATATTATTGTAAGTTATATTGTATATATAACTTATTGAACTGGGTTCCGAGGTGGTTTGGCGCTTCTGAATTAACATTCAGGTAAACCTTGACCCGTTTCATGTCCCGGCTTTTGGTAGGGCCTCAATCCATTTTTTGGGAACTTTCCAAAATCAGGAGGGCGGTTATCTATTTTCAGAAGGGTAGATATCAGCTAGTGTTGTGCATTTGTATGGAATTGCTGTTCATTTTGTGTAGTTTCATTCATTTCATCTTATTCTTGTTTCGTACGAAAATGTCATCTATTGTTTCGTGTAAAAACGAAGCAAACGAAGGACAATTTTTCATGCACATCTCTAATATCTGCGAGTGTCTAAAGTAGAAAGAAATAGCAGGTAAGAAGAAGACTCCTTAAAGTGCAAGATAAGCCCTTCCCGATAATGGGCAGATAAAAAATGGATCTTTCGGCATCCCAGAGCAAAAACAGATACTTTCCCTCTCGATTTCGAGAGGATCCCAAAAACCATATCAGCCAGGACACAGCCGGGACACAAAATGGATCAAAGATCTGTTCCTGGGCATCCTTGCACCCACAAAATTTGTATAGCTCAATAGTTTTCCTTCAGGTAAAAAAATGTATTGTATTGGTGAAGCCTCCTTCTCTGGATGGCCATCTGTTAGGAGTGCTTGGACTGTATCTTCCTGCATGGCACAATAGGGTTAGACTGGATAGCCCATCCAATATTTTGGGCCTATAAATCTATGAAGGAACCCACACATAAACACATTCTCTGTGTTGGTATACATACAAAAAGATAAAAGGAGGAAGTGAAAGCATAAATACACCTCCCTCATCGATTGTCTGGATTTGTTAGCGGGATAAAAATGGTTTGAAACTACCTAATAACCACTCACATTTCCAGAAGGAATGTGGGCTATAACAGACGGGAGGGACACCAATAAAATGTCCTTGTACAATGCCCAGGGAGCTCTTAATGTCCTGGCACACGGCCTGGCTGAGCTATGTGAGGCTGGCCCTGCCAGAACGGGTGGAAATTAAATCCTGTAGTTGATCAAGGGTTACCGTGCCAGATGCTATCCATGATGATTTTCACAGGGCTTCAGAAATAATGAAAACGGGAGGACTGTTTGTGCCAAATCCGAGTGTCTGCCCAGTCCAGCGTTACCTGCTCCTATGGGCTATGCAAGTTTCAGGATTTCAGGTAGAGAGTAAAAACATAAGAACCTGGTTTGAATCAAACAACAGGGTCTTTTTGGTTCTCATTGTGTTCAATCAGTGGTCAATCAGTTGCTGATGGGAAACCCAGTAGCAGGACAAGAATGCAACTTTTTCACAAATTGATGTACAGAGGCCTATTGCTTTCTTACAGTAGAGCTAAAATACAGCCATTCTGGCTACCATTTGTCTTGGGCTTACTTTAGTTGCTGTAAACAAGGTTGATAGGGAAAAAGGAATTTGCATTCTGTTGGTTGAGCAGCCAGTTGCAGCCAGCTGCAACAAATCACTCTGACCAAGAGGTCATGAGTTCGAGGCCAGCTCGGAGCCTGCGTTTGTCTTTGTCTTTGTTCTATGTTAAGGCATTGAATGTTTGCCTTATATGTGTAACTAGCCGTGCCCAGCCACGCGTTGCTGTGGCTAGGACTTTATTTTTCTTTTCTTTTTGTTGTATGAACATAGAGGAGTGGATGAGAGGTTGTGCTCTCAATTTTTGAGGTTGTGGGGTGTTTAGTTTAGTTGTTTTGTCTGGTGCCGTGATTACATTACCCTTTTATATACATAGACTAGATGTGCCCAGCCACGCGTTGCTGTGGCGAAGTATGGTGGTATGGGAAATAATGTCAGGGGAAAACCTTTACCCTTTACCTTAACTACCACCAATTCCTCAAGACTTTATTTCCCATACCACCAGACTTCGCCACAGCAACACGTGGCTGGGCACAGCTAGTCTATATATATAAAAGGGTCTATATATATAAGTATATAAAATACAGATTATCTGATTTTAACTGGATTATATGGCAGTGTAGACTCAAGGCCCTTCCACACAGCTATATAACCCACTTATAATGGACTTAATGTCAGGGGAAAACCTTTACCCTTTACCTTAACTACCACCAATTCCTCAAGACTTGAAGTCCATTATAAGTGGGTTATATAGCTGTGTGGAAGGGCCTTGAGTCTACACTGCCATATAATCCAGTTAAAATCAGATAATCTAAGTGAGGCCTAACTCTGCCTGTCCCCTAGGCTGAGTGGGTTGCAAGGAGACCAAGTGGGCGGAGCTTAGCCTTCTAACTGGCAGCAATTAGATAAAAACAATTATTCCTCTCCCTCTAATTAGGACTTTATTTTTCTTTTCTTTTTGTTGTATGAACGTAGAGGCATGGATGAGGGGTTGTGCTGCCAAGTTTAGTGTTTCTGCGATGTGTCGTTTTGTTGTTTTGTCCTAGGCCGAAATTTCATTACCCTTTTATATATATAGATGTGATACGCCCTGAGTCCCCTTTGAGGTGAGAAGGGCGGAATATACAGTAGAGTCTCACTTATCCAACATAAACGGGCCGGCAGAATGTTGGATAAGCGAGTATGTTGGATAATAAGGAGGCATTAAGGAAAAGCCTATTAAACATCAAATTAGGTTATGATTTTACAAATTAAGCACCAAAACATCATGTTAGACAACAAATTTGGCAGAAAAAGTAGTTCAATACGCAGTAGTGCTATGTAGTAATTACTGTATTTACGAATTTAGCACCAAAATATCACAATATATTGAAAACATTGACTACAAAAATACATTGGATAATCCAGAACGTTGGATAAGCGAGTGTTGGATAAGTGAGACTCTACTGTACTGTAAATAAATAATAAATAATAAATAAATTTTGCAAGGCCTTTAGCCTTTTCTGTTAAAAAGTGCTGGTAACGCACCAAATTGCAATCCCCTAGGATTCTATTGAGCCCTGGCAATTAAAGTGGCGCCAAACTGCATTAATTCTACAGTATAGATACATCCCCGTTTTCCTCTGTGTAACACTAGAAGAGACATTACGTCTCCAGGAGACTGGTATGTCTCTTATCCGTTTTGGCTCCTTTGACTCTTCTTCTCAAAGGCTTGAGAGGAACACTTGGAAAGCCCAAATTGTTTGCACGCCAGGCCGGTAGGGATTCTCAATTCCGACGCCGCTAATTCTCATTTCTGTTCCAGTAAACACACTCTAATAACTAGGACGGTCCCCCAAGAATCCGTTCAGTTGCCTATGGTGCGGCGAGAGCTCGGAACGCTCTCCCCCAAATCAATAAGGGGAGGAAAATGATTTAACGATATCAAATCACAGGTTCCCACCAAAGAGAGAAGGTGCGAAGCATCCGCCCGCCTTTGTGGAAGATGGAGACGATAACTAACCAGCCAAGAAATTTAGTCCCTGGGCTGTCAGCTGGAAAGTGATAATAATCATAACAACAGCTTGCTGGCAGACACCCACAATTGTGGTGTGCAAGAATGATAGCCAAGCGGGGAGGGCGGAAGGCCCGCAGGGGTGGCATCGAGCAGCGTTTCTCCTCTCGTCACCTTCAGGAGGATCTATTTTTGTTTGCCCCATTATGTAGGACAGTCTTCTTTTTCTTTTGAACAGTAGCCATGGAGAAATGGCGCTTTGCCCTTTCCCCACACTGATTCTTTTTTATGAATCAACATCCCCTTCTGCTGTTGCCAGAATCACAGGAGGAGAGGATTAATAACAACGCCCACCAATATCACCCCGCTTCCCCATTCCCCGCTGCAGTTGGAAAGAAGGGTTATCCGAGGAAACGGCTCCTTTTCCCTCGCAGCCTCCCCACAGCTATCTTTCAGTGTTATTATTACCATATATACTCAAGTATAAGCCGACCTGAATATAAGCCGAGATACCTAACTTTACCACACACAAAAAACTGGGAAAACATTGACTCCAGTATAAGCCGAGGGTGGTAAATTTCAGACATAAAAATAGATACCAATAAAATTACATTAATTGAGGCATCAGTAGGTTAAATGTTTTTGAATATTGACATAAAGCTCAAATTTAAGATAAGACTGTCCAACTCTGATAAAATCATTATTCTCATCTTCTTCAATGTAAATGTGCTTATGTATCCTTTTAATAATAATAGAGTAAAATAATACAAATAATAAGAATTATTATTATTATTATTATTATTATTATTATTGACACAACGACATTGTATGACACAGCAAACAAGATAGATATGCTGGGTTTCGTTTCACAAAATCACAAGTCGAACACTTCCCAAGTGTCTAGGACTGTGTGATGTATTATTATTATTATTATTATTATTATTATTATTATTATTATTATTATTATTATACAAACTACAAACAGAGGCACAACCATGTGGCCCAAATGATTCATTGGAACTTATGCCTCAAGTACCACCTGCCAGCAGCAAAGAACTGGTGGGATCACAAACCTGCAAAAGTATTGGAAAATGAGCACGCAAAGATACTGTGGGACTTCCGAATCCAGACTGACAAAGTTCTGGAACACAACACACCAGACATCACAGTTGTGGAAAAGAAAAAGGTTTGAATCATTGATGTTGCCATCCCAGGTGACAGTCACATTGACGAAAAACAACAGGAAAAACTCAGCTGCTATCAGGACCTCAAGATTGAACTTCAAAGACTCTGGCAGAAACCAGTGCAGGTGGTCCCGGTGGTGATCGGCTCATTGGGTGCCGTGCCAAAAGATCTCAGCCAGCATTTGGAAACAATAGACATTGACAAAATCACGATCTGCCAACTGCAAAAGGCCACCCAACTAGGATCTGCGTGCATCATCCGAACATACATCACACAGTCCTAGACACTTGGGAAGTGTCCGACTTGTGATTTTGTGATATGAAATCCAGCATATCTATCTTGTTTGCTGTGTCATAATAAAATAATAATAATGATAGTAATAATACATCACACAGTCCTAGACACTTGGGAAGTGTTCGACTTGTGATTTTGTGATATGAAATCCAGCATATCTATCTTGTTTGCTGTGTCATAATAAAATAATAATAATGATAGTAATAATACATCACACAGTCCTAGACACTTGGGAAGTGTTCAACTAGTGATTTTGTTATACGAAATCCAGCAAGTCTATCTTGTTTGCTGTGTCATACAATGTCATTGTGTCAATAATAATAATAATAATAATAATAATAATGTGTTGTCGAAGGCTTTCATGACCGGGATCACAGGGTTGTTGTATGTTTTCCGGGCTGTATGGCCATGTTCCAGAAGTATTCTCTCCTTCTGGAACATGGCCATACAGCCCGGAAAACATACAACAACCCCAATAATAATAATAATAATAATAATAATAATAATAATAATAATAATAATAATAATAATACATCACACAGTCCTAGACACTTGGGAAGTGTTCGACTTGTGATTTTGTGATATGAAATCCAGCAGATCTATCTTTTTTTTTTTTTGCAAAATGATTTTTATTAGTGAAGTTTCTCAACAGTCAAACAAACAAATAAACATATATACATTCACCCTAAAACAATGTGACATTAATACAATAATCAAGCGGGGGCTGAGAGGTACACAAATAGATAAAAATCAGACAAAAGGAGAGAAGAAGAAAAGAAAAGAAAAGAGAAAGAAAGAAAGAAAAAAGAAAAAAAGGAGGGGAAAAGAGGGAGGTGTGAGTGCATGTAATTTGGACTTCCATCTATGATTCTTCTTATCTTGTTCCTAATCAGACTTAACTTATTTGTATTTTTTCCCTAAAATAGTCCTCGAGATAAGTCCAGTCGGTGGCTTTCATTGCTGTTCCATTCATTCTTTTGATCAGAAAGGATAATTGATCCATATTCTTGATTTCCAATAATTTCTCTAGCCATAAGTCTTTTGTTGGGATTTGTGTGGATTTCCAGAGTCTTGTGATAACGAGTCTTGCTGCAGTAATAAAAAAGGTGAAGAGTTTGTCTGTATTGGGGTCAATCTTCTCCTCAGGGTCATATAAGCCTAATAATAGTAATTCTGGTTTTTTAACAAATTTAGTTTTCAATATTGTATTGGTCTCCTCCAGGATTTCAGTCCAAAATTTCCTTAGTTTCTTACATTTCCACCACATGTGGAAGAAGGAGCCTATATAGTTTTTACATCTCCAACACTTGCTACTTGTATTTTTATACATTTGGCCAATCTTTTTTGGTGTCAGATACCACCTGTGTAAGAGTTTGAGCCAATTCTCCTTCAGGTCTACGGAATATGTATACTTAATTTTTTTATTCCAAATGGATTCCCACTCATACATCTGAATAGGCCTTTCTATATTTCTCGCCCATAGTACCATTGCGTTTGTTACAGTCACTGCTTCCGTATCCCAGGCCAGTAGGTTGTTATACATTATACTTATATTTTTCTTATTTATGAGAATAAATTTATCCCAGAAACCCTGCTCTTGGTCGAAACCCACCAACTTATCTCTTTTATAGGCCTCTTTAATCTGGAAATACTGGTACCAGGACACATTTCTATTTGTCTCTTGTATTGTTACTAGATCCTTCAGTTTTGGGGGGATTTTTTTGTCATTCTCTATGATTAATAATTCTCTGTAAGTGGGCCAAGTTCTCCAACCTAATAATCTTCTATGGTCAGCTTCTACTGGGGATAACCATAGTGGAGTTTTGGTATGAAAACGGCATTTATACTTGTCCCATACTCTGAAGATGGCAGATCTTATGAACATTCTGTGGGATTCTGGGATTTGTAGGTTGGTGAAGGTCAAGAGCTCTCTGACAGAGACTTCTAGATGTTCTTTTCCAAACTGCAAATCCCAAGATTCCATACTACGTTCCCATGGCAGGTGGAATAGTAGTACTATACAAGTATGATGTGATAGGACCTTTAGTGTCACATCTCCTGGATGTGTTTCCTGCCATGATGGAGGGAGATGGAAGCTGAGCATTCCCAGAAGATGTCACATTTAGATGAAACTAGTCTTTAATTTTTGAGTAAAGATGATAGGGATTGAAGTTGGTTTGCATTCAAAGCAGGAACTCTGCTTATATGGCTCTGTACTTTCCTTGTAAAGCTACTTGGAATGAAATCATTTGGAAACCGGCCCTGAGCTATCAAGAGCAGAACCTCTTCTGGGCCCAAAGATCTCTCCGTGCTTTCCAAACGCAGCACCATCTCCCTTGTTCATCAGCGATGACTAAAGCGAGCGGAACGTGTTTTAATTGCCCTTCCGACGGTTTTTATTACGGACCACCTGACTGTAACTTTTAACAGCCCCAGGCAGAAGAACATGTTCAGTTTCCCATAGGAAATAACCGCATCGGTTCCAAGCTCAACCTGTTCGTTTCCATAGCCCGGATCATCCTTCTCAACACTTCCTTTCTCTGAAATGAATATTCAAGATGACATTGAAATGCGATGAATTTCACTGAGGGTTCTTTTCTTTTTTGTGCCGCATAAATTCAAATGCAAACCAGGTCGGGGAGTTGGGGTTGGTAAAGGAGTTGCAAAAAATATATGTATTTTTGTGCCTGTTCGTGTGATGCTTTCCAATGCGGCCTTGATGTGATGTCAATGTTTAAGTAACGCCGGCTCTTAGCGTATGAATTATTTCAAGCAATGGAAGCGTCCTCCTCTGTGGTGGTGAAAACAATTGCTAAGCTAAGCAAATTTGTTAAATCCATGCCGGAGATGTATCAAGCTTGGTTTTCGGATGCTCCAAAGGGCAGGACACGGAAACAATGGCTGGGAATTGCAAAGAAACAGATGTGAGCTTTATATCAGAACCAGAGTGAGAAAACGCTTTCAGAATCAAGACCAAGTTCAGTTTCAAAGAAGTTCCAAAGTAGAGAAAAAAAAATGTCTTCTCCCCAGTAACTCCAGAAAAAAATAATATGGCCATGCGGGTGAATTAGGGATCTAATATTATTGAAATACATGCATTTATTACACAGTGGTTCCCAAGCTTTATTTATTTATTTATTTATTTTTATTTACAGTATTTATTTTCCACCCTTCTCACCCCGAAGGGGACTCAGGGCAGATCAGAATGCACGTATACATGGCAAACATTCAATGCCATTAGACATACAACACATATAGACAGACACAGAGGCAATTTAACATTTTCCAGCTTCCGGCGTCATGAGGGTATGCTCGATTCCGGCCACAGGGGGAGCTTTTGCTTTATTGTCCACTTGTGACACCGAGTCCATGATGGGAGTACTTCCTCATTCTTCTGCATGCTGCTGGAAGGTTTTTATGGTGTTGTAGATAAATTAGCCTCCCCACTTAAAGCACTTTGCATTGTTTTAAACTTTGTATATTGTATTTTATGACTATTTTATGACTGTTTTAATCATTTTAGTTTATTGTATATCAGTGTAACGGCATCAATTGCCACTTGTAAGCCGCCCTGAGTCCCCTCGGGTGAGAAGGGCGGGGTATAAATAATTGAAATAAATAAATAAATAAATAAAGTGGTACCTACATTTTCTACTCGACAGATGCAACTGTCTTTCGAGCTGCATAGGTCAATAGCAAGCTAAGCTATTAATAGTTGGGGCCTTAATCCGACCCTGGCTGGCTTTGAACTCATGACTTCTTGGTCAGTAGTAATTTATTAAAACTGGAAACTAATCAGCTGCGCCATCTCAGCCCTTTAGTTCTCCAGGTGTTTGGGACTTAGGCCCCTTCCACACAGCTTTATAAAATCCACATTGAACTGGATTATATGGCGTGGGGGACTCGGATGCAATTGGATGCAGTTGACTTACTGTGATTGAGAAGATTAATATGGATTTTTTTTTCTTGACCAGTATTCTATATCAGCTATTTCATTACTCAATTGCAAAGTAATGCCCAAAAAAGTGGCTTCATATATAAGATAAGGTAAAGGTAAAGGTTTCCACTGACATAAAGTCCAGTCGTGTCTGACTCTAGGAGTTGGAGCTCATCTCCATTTCTAAGCCAAAGAGCCGGTGTTGTCCGTAGACACCTCCAAGGTCATGTGGCAGGCATGACTGTATTCCCGCTGGAGCAGTACCTATTGATCTACTCACATTGGCATGTTTTCGAACTGCCAGGTTGGCAGAAGCTGGGGCTAACAACGGGCGCTCATCCCACTCCCCGGATTCGAACTGCCAACCTTTCAGTCAGCAAGTTCAACAGCTCAGTGGTTTAATCTGCTGCACCACCGGGGGCTCCTACCTTCTTGCTAATGTAAGATTGCTTAGATAAAAGCCTTTCTCTTCACATGCCTTTGCTCAGCGTGTATCCATGTACGCATATATATTTTTCATTTCTTAAGAGGGAAAAGGGTCTCTGCAAGGGCAGAGGTGGAAAAATGCAAGTTAACCCCCCAAGAAATGCTAAATCAAGTCCTAGGCAAATATCTACTCAGATGGAAGTCTGAAATTGTAACATGCATGCAAAAGGGAGTGTGCATGCATATAGAGATATCAATGCTAATACTTCTAGCCTCATCACATAGTCCCAGGCTCTCTGCTTAACCTGCTGCCCTTTGCTGGAAGCAAGGTTCTGAATTTCCATGCCGAGTCATGTCTTCCAAAAGTGTTGCACAGATTTAATTTTAGCAGACATGGAGATGCGGGTGGGAATTGTCCTCTCCACATCATGGCGGGGATTGGTATTAACATTCAGAACCCGCCTACAGGCAAAGGGCAATGGTGAAAAACTGAGTCAATTTTATGAAAATTGTCCTGCTTATCAAAGTATTTTCTACCTCGGTGTGCAGTGTGATGCAAATGGGATATTAGTAACTATGATAGAGTTCCCTTGGGTTGAATGATGGTTGGTTGCGAGAAGAAAAAGGACCACCAACTACCCAGTCCTCTTTCTCGAAACAAACCAGACCCAACCCATGAAAACGTGCACAAGATAGTAAAAACCTGGAAACCAAGCCCTATGGGGTGATAGTTGAACGATAATAATAATAATAATAATAATAATAATAATAATAATAATAATAATAATAACAACAACAACAACAACAACTTTATTTTTATACCCCACCCCATCTCCCCGAAGGGACTCGGGGCGGCTTACATGGGGCCAGGCCCGATAAAACAAACAAAACAGTAACAAAGCAATAAAACAATTATCCCAGTAAAAAAACATCAACATCAATAAAAACAATCATTAAAATCAACAAGCAGGATATCATTATGTATAATCTGGTGAAGAGAAGATTGAGAAATTACCACTTTCAAATATCTGAAAAGCTCAGGTGTGTAGTGTTGCACTCTAGCCTTGAGACACCTTTTGTTTTGTTTGTTTGTTTTTTATTTATTTATTTATTTACAGCATTTATATTCCGCCCTTCCCACCCGAAGGGGACTCAGGGCAGATCACAGAACAAATATACAGCAAACATTCAATGCCCTTATACAGACAGGACAGACAACAGATAGAGGTATATTAGGCATTCTCCCATCTTCGGCGTCCTGGAGGTTGTGCTTGATACTGGCCACAGGGAGGTGCTGTCACTCCATCCACCATGTCGAAGAGCCCTGATCACAGACTTCCTCCTTTCTTTTGATCGCCGGCATTTTCTGTTATTTCCTTTTTATGGTGCCATAAAAAACCTCCCCGCTTAAGCGATACCTAATTTATCTACTCACAGTTGTTTTCGAACACTGCTTAGGTGGGCAGTGAGCTGGGCTGAAGGTCGGGTGCTCACCCTGACCTGGGCTTTGAACTGCCAATATTTCTATTGGTAAGATTTATTGCAGCATGATGAGAAAAGTAGAAGGAAGGAGAGAGAGGAATTAGGACATTTTAGAAGCAGCTGGAAAGTAGAGAATTCATCTGAACTCTCAATGCCAAACCAGGACACTTGGAGGATATAGACATATGTCATTTTTCCAGGCAAGACTCTCACCCTGAGATTCCTCCCCTTGAAAATCAGGATGGGAAAGGGCAATCTGGAAACTCTAATTCTGGCCACAGTGCTTGCTTTTACACTTCCATTCCTTTTGCCATGTTTCTATACTCAATGATTTCCCGGCCAGAGCTTCCAGAAGCTTCCTTTCAACCTTCTTGAAAGGCTAACACTGGAACTCTACCTAGAGTGCAAAGGCTATTGCAGCTCCATTAATAGCTCTCTCTCTCCCTGCCTGAAAAAGCCCAGCAAGGATCAAATGGCTTTTTTTTTTTTTGAGCCATTGTGAACTTACTCCGAGCTGCTCCCCACCTCTAACTTGTCCCTTTGTACGGACAAATGCAGATTTTTCCATCGCCTTCCTCCTGTCCCTGCTGCTGCAATATCCTAGCCTACTCAGTACTTTATTCAGAGTTGTGTTGGTGTCCTATGATTAAAGATAATAATAGTTTGTGCGTCCTGTTTTAGGTCCATGACTAAGTCGACCTACGGCGGCTCAAGGTAATCGGCCACTCCTCCTAGCTGAGTTTCGAGCCGCCAGACATTTCTTTCAGTGTCAAAGGGAACAAAAGGGCCAGATTCTGCATGATGTTCATTGTGGGAGAGCAAATCACGTCTGTTGTTTAAAGATGTTTTAAAGATGTTTTTAAATTGTTAGATTTTAGCCTTTCTTGTAAGCCACCCTGAGCCCTAGGGGAGTGGTGGCATATAAGTTTAAATAATAAATAAATAAATAAAAACTATTCACACAAACATGTAAATAGCCACCACCAAAGGCAGTTGGTGACTTCCACATCAGTGGTATGCTGAGCCTACTCTGATTTTTAGAACTTTGTCTCAAAGTACATTTACATTCATGGAGCCCCAGTGGCGAAGTGTGTTAAAGCGCTGAGCTGCTGAACTTGCGGACCGAAAGGTCCCAGGTTCAAATCCCGGGAGCGGCTTGAGAACCCGCTGTTAGCTCCAGCTCCTGCCAACCTAGCAGTTCGAAAACATGCAAATGTGAGTAGATCAATAGGTACCGCTCTGGTGGGAAGGTAACAGCGCTCCATGCAGTCATGCCCATGGCCACATGCCCTTGGAGGTGTCTACGGACAACTGCTAGTGGTAATATGAAAATAACCAAACAAACTCAATGTATATATTACAATAACATATATCCAAAAAACAGGACTGTTCCAATCGCATAGAAGTAGAAACCAGCGGTTCTTCTCTCGAAGTATAAGGCCAAGTTTTTCATGTAAGTAAATGTCCTGTTCTTTATTACATATGAGTAGACTCCAGTTCTCATATAACTTGACTCAAACCTGCAACCAGTTTCGACTCACAGGAGTCTTCATCAGGCGGTTGGGTCTACAAATAATACATATCATAAATACATACATGCAATTAAATAATTTGTACAGAAAGTTTAAAGAAAAAGTTTACAAAAAAGTATATTCAGGCACTTTACTTACTTCAATAATCAACAAAGGTTCAACTTTTGAGGTGAGAAATTCACCATCAGTTTTCTGAATAGGTAGATCCTAAGGGGACATAGATAGTGGAACAGTCCTGTTTTTTGGATATATGTTATTGTAATATATACATTGAGTTTGTTTGGTTATTTTCATATTACCACTAGCAGTGGATTTTGGTCTCCACAGTTTTAGGGGAACCCATTGTTCTTTTAGTTCTACGGACAACGCCAGCTCTTCAGCTTAGAAATGGAGATGAGCACCAACCCCCAGGGTCAGACATGACTGGATTTAATGTCTGGGGAAACTTTTACCTTTTTTACATTTACATTACCACTTTCACTGCCATAACACATAAGAGGCATCGTTTTACAAGGTCTTTACTTTTCTCTGGCAAAAAGTGCAGGCGTCTCATCAAACTACAACTCCCAGGATCCCCTACCTCAAGATTTTGTGGATGCTACTGGCAAATACAGTATAGAAAGCAGTTATAGTTGATAGTGTGGGGAGAAAGGAAAGGATTGCAGAGAGACAACGATGGAAGAAAGGTAGAATCCATATAGAGGGAAAGATAGTTAAAGATAGGAAGATTGGAGAGAGACCAGGGATAGATGGAATAATAGAGCAAGATATGGGAAAGAAGAATGGGGCCACCAGTCACGAAGTGTGTTAAATCGCTGAGCTGCTGAACTTGCGGACCAAAAAGTCACAGGTTCGAATCTGGGGAGCGGAATGAGTGCCTGCTGTTAGCCCCAGCTTCTGCCAACCTAGCAGTTCGAAACCATGCAAATGTGAGTAGATCAATAGGTACCACTCCGGCAGGAAGGTAACGGCGCTCCATGCAGTCATGCCGGCCACATGACCTTGGAGGTGTCTACGGACAACGCCGGCTCTTTGGCTTAGAAATGGAGATGAGCACCAGCCCCCAGAGTCGGAAACGCCTGGACTTAACATCAGGGGAAAGCTTTACCTTTACTATGGGAAAGATGAGATAGATATAGGTAAGGATTGTAAAGAGATAGAGATAGGCGAAGGATGGGATAGAGTTAGAAAAGTATTACAGAGAGACAGAGATAGGAGAACGATGGGAACGAGAGCAGAAAATGATTGCGGAGAGATAAGGGAAAGATGGGATAGAGATCAGGGAAAGCAGTAATAGATATAGCATTGGGTTGCTGTGAGTTTTCTGGGCTGTATGGCCATGTTTCAGAAGCATTCTTTCCTGGCGTTTTGCCCACATCTATGGCAGGTATCCTCAGAGACTGCTGTTGAGGTGGTCCAGGAACTTATTTATTTATTTACAGTATTTATATTCCGCCCTTCTCACCCCGAAGGGGACTCAGGGTAGATCACATTACACATATAAGGCGAACATTCAATGCCTTGACATAGAACAAAGACAGAACACAAACGCAGGCTCCGAGTGGCCTTGAACTCATGACCTCTTGGTCCGAGTGATTGGTCTCAGCTGGCTGCTCACCAGCTTGCGCCACAGCCTGGGCTGTGTTTAGTTTTTCTTCTCCATGCCTCCAAATGGTGACGGTGTCATCCAATTCACCATAGTAAATGAAAATGATTTTTCTAGATTGGGCCGCACAGTTTAGAGAAAATCTTCGTTTTCAGTGTTTGTGTTCCTGGTTGACCCCAAACATCTGAAAACCCGACAGCATCTCCAAAGACCAGCTTAACACTCGGTCCTCCCTGGGATGTTTGGCTTTGCAGCCACTGCCTTTGGATTGTTTTTAAGAGATTGTTTTGTGTTTTTGTCCCTTTGGATCCACCTGAGCATGCTAATCGCTCCCTCCCGCTTGGTGGTGACCTTATTTTGGCTGGCGTCCGGGTGGCACTCAACCGCTTCGGTTTGCTATTAGCGGGAATGATGTTCTCACTGTCCATTCCTTCCTCTCCTTCTGAGATTCGTCTCTGGCGAATCGGCCTATTCCCTCTCTCCCTTTATCTGTCTTTAGAGATAACACTAACACCAAAGCAAGTGTAAAAGAAAAGAGCCGGTTCTTCCTTTCTGTCTTTGCTGGTGTTCTTATTCTCAGGGGGTTTGGATCTTTTTCTGGAGTCTTTCAACGTTCGGTTGTGCATCGTCTCCCCCATCAAGACTCACTGTGCAGATCTGCAGGAGTTGCCAATGTGTCTTTCTGAGCAATTGATCCTTTATGACTCAATGCTTTTCTCCTCATTTGCTCCCTGGTTTATCTGTAACCGAAACAACAAAGACCCTCCTGGCTTTCAAACGGGTGCCTGGCAAAAGATTGCAGCAGAAACAGGACACGATCCAGATTGCAGAATTCGAGTAGTTTGGCACCACTGCGACGTCTTCATCTTATGAAATCCTAGGATGTGACGTTTGCTGTTGTACTGGAGCACTCTCACAGAGAACTCCCACAAAACTACAAATCCCAGAATTGCATTGCATTGAGTCATGGCACATAACTGCCATTCATTCTGCAGTATGGATAGATACTAGGCATGTCCAATCGATGAAAAAAAGTTTCAATTCTCGTTTCTAAAGTAGGGGGCGCTGGCGCTTCGATATAGAAAGTATTTCCGAATTTTTCACCCAAAAATTTTGGATATTTCCGAAAATTCGTAATGATTCTAAATGTTTCTAAAATGGCGGACGCGCATGCGCAATCGCCAAAAATAGGAACGGGGGGGGGCTTTTACAGGGCTCTCCCGCCCTCATTTCTTGAGCTATCCTCATCAAATTTGGTACAGTGGGAGAACACATTCAACACTCTTAGCTCAACAAATTGCAGAACGTTTCCTGTCTCCTATGATTTCTGGCGAATTTTCATAACTTTTTATAGTACACTGGGCCAGTGACCACGCCAAGCAATGCCCTGGCAAGGAGTGCAAAGATACTTTGAAAACTATAAATTCCCTTGCTATATTTGTAAGCAAGAACTCTGGAAATCAATGGTGTTTCTGGCTATGTGATCCCACAAGCCTGAAAGGCAATGCCTTCTTAATGAAATAGACTACTGATTCTGCAAAGGTATGCTATGATCCAGCAAGAACTATTCTTAACGAAATTGAAAGCTCGATAATTTTTTTAATAATATGGAAAAAAAATAATGAAACATTAAGAGACAATTAGAGAATGGGCCAACGATGGTTCAAATTACATTGCCGGTTGCGCTGTGATACAACGTCTCGGAGTGCGTCTCAAAAAGCGAGAACAATCCGATATAAATCCGATATAAGATTCAAAACGATTTTTTTGGACATACCTAATAGATACATCCAAAATGGGCCTCAACTTGGGCATATTTTGAGCTAAGAAGGCACTATGCTTAGCTAGACATTGAATGTTTGAATACGTTCTTTAATTGTTTCAGTTTTTAAAAATTCATCTTTTTTGCAATGAATGCCAAAAAGTCTCTCAAATGTGCAGATTCCTGATGCGTAGTGTGCTTCAATCAACACCAGTAGAAACATACTGTTCTGAACTATCCCTTCTGTATGGCAATGTATTTCATGGTGGCTTGATTTTCAAATTTCATTAGCTTTATAATAGACAGATTTGATGCATTTGAAAATTAGAATACTGTATATACTAGAGTATAAGCCTAGTTTTTCAGCTCTTTTTTAAAGACTGAAAAAGCCCCCCTCGACTTATACTCAGGTGAGGGTCCAGGTTGGCTTATGTTTGGGTCAGCTTATACTCGAGAATATATGGTAAATTTATTCTTTTTCTCTATTATTATTGATATTAATTACATTTATTATTTTTCTCTATTATTGTTGCTACTAGTACATTTATTTTACTCTATTTTTATTATTATTAATAATATGTTTATTATTTCACTCTGATATTATTATTATTATTATTATTATTATTATTGCATTTATTATTTTATTCTATTTATTATTACCGTATATACTCAAATATAAGCTGACCCGGATATAAGCCGAGGCACCTAATTTTACCACAAAAAACATATATGGTATGTATCCTTTTAATGATAATAGAGTAACATAATACCTGTGATGATAATAACAATAATAATAATAATACATGTAATAATAAATAGAGTAAAATAATAAATGCAATAATAATAATAAGATCAGAGTGAAATGATAAATGTATTAATAATAAAAAATAGAGTAAAATAAATGTAATAGTAGCAACAATAATAGAGAAAAATAATGAATGTACCAAATATTCTCGAGTATAAGCTGACTCAAATATAAGCCAACAAGGATCCTCACCCGAGTATAAGCCAAGGGGGCTTTTTCAGTCTTAAAAAAGGGGCTGAAAAACTAGGCTTATACTCAAGTATATACAGTACATGTATTATTTTCCTGTATTTATTATTATTATTATTATTATTATTATTATTATTATTATTATTACATGTATTATTTTACTCTATTATTATTAAAAGGATACATAAGCACATTTACATTGAAGAAGATGAGAAGAATTATTTGATCAGAGTTGGACAGTCTTATCTTAAATTTGAGCTTGATGTAAATATTTAAAAACATTTAACTTACTGATGCCTCAATTCATGTAATTTTATTGGTATCTGTTTTTATTTCTGAAATGTACCACCCTCGGCTTAAACTGGAGTCAATGTTTTCCCAGTTGTTTTGTGGTAAAATTAGGTGCCTCGGCTTATATTCGGGTCGGCTTATACTCGAGTATATATACCGTAGGTTTTTAGTATGGCTCAACACAGCATCTTATTATTTTTGGGAACATTGGGCATGTTGGCTAGTAGATTTTAGGAATTGTTGTCCTAAAATGGTTATTAATATGGCTCAACACAGTATCTTATTATTTTGGGGAACATTGGGCATGTTGGCTAGTAGATTTTAGGAATTGTTGTCCTAAAATGTACTTATTCTACTCGTGTTATTGGGATAATGATGTTATCTTCCACTTTGACCCAAATGGCTATCAATTCATTACCCTTGTGCCAAAATAGAAGTGCCACTCTCTGTCAATCTCCATCCCATAGGACATTCCCAACAACAAACTCGTATTCCATCCAGGTCCGTGGTCACCTGGACTCCCCACAGCCCTGCTAATATTCCGCCACCACGTCGCTTGATATATGTCGCACAGTGCGGAGGAGGCATGAATATTTATTAACCAAACAAGATGTGTAAGGACATAAGTAGGCATCCATTATTCAATATGACAAGGGCGGCTAAATGTGTTTGTGCTTGGAGACCTGACTGGTCTGCTGCCAACAGCGGCAGCCTGAAGACTTTTCAATAGCTTTTTGCGGCCACGTTGTTTCCACGTCCTGTAGTTAGAACAGTACATGCTGGTCTTGCTTTTGCAGCTGAAAGGAGTGCTTCCAGAAGGTCATAAAGAGGCAGAAAGAAACCTATTGGTGACTATTGAAAGTCCTAATTTAAGTAGAATCATAAAGTTGGAAGAAACCCCAAGGTCCACCCAATCCAATCCTTTTCTATCAATACAGTAGAGTCTCACTTATCCAACATAAACGGGCTGGCAGAATGTTCGATAAGCAAATATGTTGGATAATAAGGAGGCATTAAGGAAAAGCCTATTAAACATCACATTAGGTTATGATTTTACAAATGAAGCACCAAAACGTCATGTTAGACAACAAATTTGGCAGAAAAAGTAGTTCAATATGCAGTAATGCTATGTAGTAATTACTGTATTTATGAATTTAGCACCAAAATATCATGATATATTGAAAACATTGACTACAAAAATGCGTTGGATAATCCAGAACATTGGATAAGCGAGTGTTGGATAAGTGAGACTCTACTGTAATAACCAATCAAAGCACTCACAACAGATAGCCATTAGAGATGTGCAATTCGGCAAAAAACCCGTGACGTTCTCAGTGCCCGGTTTTCAGCTGCCCACTATTCCATTTTTAGGGAACTTCCCAAGTTTGGGAGACGTTTATGTTTTCATGCTGGAAAGATTCAGTTCATTGGCACCAATGGGGAAACATTGGAGGCTCATTTTTCCATCGTTTTAGGTCTAGCAGCATGAAACTCGTCTCACTTGTAGGCCATATTTACTCCTGCAAGCCTGCCAAGTTTCAGAATGTTTCACCAATCTACTAACATTTCACCAAACCACTCCACCCCTTCAGAAAAGGATGAAGGGGCCGGGCTGTGGTGCAGGCTAGTTAGCAGCCAGCTGCAATAAATCACTTTGACCAAAAGGTCATGAGTTGGAGGCCAGCCCGTGTCGGGGTGAGCACCCGACAATTAAAAATAAAATATAGCCGCTGCTCGTTGCTGACCTAAGCAACCCAAAAGATAGTTACATCTATCAAGTAGGAAATTTAGGTACCACTTATATGTGGGGAGACTAATTTACGACACCATAAAAATCATCCAGCCACTGTTGGAATGAGGAAGTTGTCGTCGCAGTGGATGATGAAGCAGCTACTCCCCCTGTGTCCGGAATCAAGCATACCCTCAGGAAGCTGGAAGCTGGAAGGTTTAAATTGCCTCTGCGTCTGTCTCTGTCTCTGTTCTATGTGTATATGGAATTGAATGTTTGCCTTATATGTGTACAATGTGATCTGCCCTGAGTCCCCTTTGAGGTGAGAAGGGTGGAATATAAATAATGTAAATAAATAAATAAAATAATTAAGGAGAAGCCATAGCTTTCCTGATTTGTGAGGCTGCCCTTCCCACACACCAATGCCTCTGTTTCAGGTAGGCATTGGTCCCCATTAGCCCCCATTAGCCAAAAAGTTTCCATGGATTTGGCAACTGAATCTGCCAAATCCTCCGAATCAAATGCACAAAAATGAAATCGTGCACATCCCTAAGTTTCAAGCCCTGGCTGCAACCCTATCAAACTCCCAATACCAAGCTTTGCCACCAATTTGCAAAAGGAAGATTTGCAATTTGCAAAAATAAAATTGGGCTCTTGATTTCACACACACACAAAGCAAAACATAACAATTGTGCGGTAGACTTGGAATCTATAATGTGAGCTCCACCATAGACGGAGAGCAGCATATGGAACCCAGGCTGAAAAACTCACTAAACTGGGAAGTCGAAGACTACAGACACTTAAATACATTCTGGTTGATCAGGGAGAACTTGTGAGAACAATCTCATTGGTTATTTATCAGTTACTGGGGATATTGGGATGGTTTGAATCCACGTGATTGGATTTCTTTTGATTTGAGGTGGGGCTGGATGCTATTTTTTTGCCAATGTCATCTTGGAAACAAAAGTGACAGGCCTGGATGGGCAAGGGAATCCTTCCTGGGCAGAGTGATGAATGCTAGAGAAAGGCAGGCATTGCTTTTCGCAGCCAACAAACCGGCATGAATGTTGTTTCAGGACATTTTGGGGGAAGTATGTGCCCAGATTCGCAAATCGCTGGCATCCTGTTGGTAACATATGGAGACATAAATTGCTTTATGCCTTGCACTACTGTGCCAATCACCGCTTTGGATTTTTCACCCTCTCCCCAAATTTGTAAAGAAAGCTTTGGGGGACCCAATAGGAATGTCGAGACTACATCAAGCCACGGGCCTCCCTTTCTCCATCCTGAGTTTGTGGGCATGGCAGTCCAACAATATGTAGAATATCTATCTATCTAGGCCGGCTGTGGCGCAGGCTGATGAGCAGCCAGCTGCCAGCTGCAACAAATCACTCTGACCAAGAGGTCATGAGTTCGAGGCCAGCTCGGAGCCTGCGTTTGTCTCTGTCTCTGTTCTATGTTAAGGCATTGAATGTTTGCCTTATATGTGTGCAATGTGATCCGCCCTGAGTCCCCTTCGGGGTGAAAAAGAAGGGCGGAATATAAATACTGTAAATAAATAAAATAATAATAGAAGGCCAAGAGCTCTGCAACTTTGCTATAAAGCATATGATGTGGGAATGTATCATTTTAAAAAAAGCAAGAGGCAATGCAGACTATAATATGCAGATAGATAAATAGATAATTTATGAGACTGAGAAAGAATGACTTACCCATAGTCATCCATTCGGCTTCCATGACCAAGCAAGACTTCGATCCTGATCCAAAGAATCTCAGGGTGCATCTACAGTTTGACACTACTTTAACTCCCATGGCTCAAGGCTATGGCATCATGGGAGTTGTAGTTTTACAATACCTCAAACCTTCTCTGCCAAAGGGTGCTGGCACCACACCAAACTATAAGTCCCAGGATCCTCGCTGCCAGGTGATTTTGGCAAAGTCTTTCCCGGCCCCTTTCAATCTCGCCGTCCTGGCAGAAGAGGATGAAACCGACCCCCCTTATCTTCTCCTTCCGCCTTCTAATCACTTTGCTTATTAAAGAACAGGAAATTAAATCCCTGCCAACCTTTTGCACATTGCGATTTGTCTCGCGGCTCTATACAGGAAGGTCAGACCAGGCCCTGCTGCTCAGAATACGAGATAAGCTGAGATTGAAAGCAGATTGACTCCTTCTGAGATTTGTTGGCCTCGGTGGGCGAAACACGTCGCAGGGAAGGAGAAGAGAGCAAGAATGGTGCCGGAAAAGGGCTTTGTTGGGTTGCCATCCAAAAATAAGGATTTGAAGCTTTGGGAGAGAAAGTCCAAAGCTGAAATCCTGTTGGTACATGTGAGTAATAGACATGTCCAAAAAATCGTTTTGAATCGTATATCGGAATTATTTCGGATTGTTCTCGCTTTTTGATACGCATTCCGAGACATTGTCTCACAGCGCAACCAGCAATTTAATTCGGAACAATTGTTGGCCCATTCTCTAATTGTCTCTTATTGTTTGGTTATTTCCCCCCCCCCCCAAATTTTTTTTAAAATATATTTTTAAAAATATTTTAAAAAATTGTTTCTGCAACCCACCTTGAATGGGAGCTTAGCGCAGCCTAACATGGCTGCCGCTCCCCGGCCAATCAGAAGCTTCCACGATGGACGCAAAGGTGGGGGCCAAGATTGCCATACAAGCCTGGTGTGTAGCAATTGCGCATGTGCGTCCGCCATTTTAGAAACATTTAGAATCATTACGAATTTTCGGAAATATCCGAAATTTTTGGGTGAAAAAATCGGAAATACTTTCTATATCGAAGCGCCAGCCCCCCCCCCCCCCACTTTAGAAATGAGAATTGAAACATTTTTTTCATCGATCGGACATGCCTAGTGAGTAAGGGTGCATCTCCACGTCAACTGCCATGGTTCAATGTTATTGACTCCTTGAGATTTGTAGTTTGGTGAAGTACTCTTTGTCAGGGTTGTTGTATGTTTTTCGGGCTGTATGGCCATGTTTCAGAAGAAGAGAATACTTCTGGAACATGGCCATACAGCCCGAAAAACATACAACAACCCTGTGATCCTGGCCATGAAAGCTTTCAACAACATACTCTTTGTCAGATAAAGCTATAGGCTTTTCAAAACCACATCTCCTTGGTTGCTATAGTGGATTTGGAAATTAGAAAGCCGGGCAATAGATACCTTTGACCTAACCCCTTGCGAGCAAGCGTCGACGGTTTCTCTGCACTTTCTTGCCCAGCGACTTTAAACAAAAGCTTCCCACTTAGTGCTGAAATAGAAGTCAAGCACACTCAGGTCTCATTATTGGAGCCCTTATGTTTGGAGAAGAGGCTGTCGAAACATCAGTAAGCAATGACTGAGTGGTTTGAAAGGGGATGCGTGCCAGAGCAATGGGGCCGAGGCACAATTGCTGGTAATCAGAGGCCATTCCGAGATGTCTCGGAGCTCCTTTCTTCAACCAATTCACCTTGTTTGATTCTTGCGCCCGTCTCCACTGCACCTACGCTCTTAACACGGAGATGCATTTATTATCCACCGTTTTGTTGGAATTGCATGGCAATCATAACAGGCCAAGTATGATTGCCTTCCAAGTGGAAGGTCTTGGCGATGGGTACATAGGTGACTGTAGAGACCTACTCTTGATCTGCATGTTCTTTTGCAGTGAAGATATTGGTTTTCAGATTGAAGGCAGTCCCGACAAGGGTTGGCTTGACATGTCTTCCTCTTGACACGTTTCTCCTTTTCCTCCTCCATTTGTGCCTCTTCGAATTCCACAGCACTGTTGGTAACAGCCAACTTCCCATTAAAACACTCAAAGGCCAAGGCTCCCCAGTTCTCGGTGTCTATGCCACCGTTTTTAAGGTTATTTTAGCCCATTTTTACATTTCTTTTGCTGCCCACCAATATTCTGTTTTCCATTCTTGAGTTGAGGGTTTAGTAACTGCTTTGGGAGATGACGACAGGACACGCGTTGCTGTGGCTTATGGGAATCCTTATGGAATAGCAGTGAATAGCCTTGCAGCCTCAAAGCCTGGCCGTTTTCTGGAGTAGCTGGAGCTTTTTGTTGTACGAACGTAGAGGCATGGATGAGGGGTTGTGCTGCCAAGTTTAATGTTTCTGGGATGTGTACTTTTATTGTTTTGTCCTAGGCTGAAATTACATTACCCTTTTATATAAATATATATAGATTTTGCTTATTTATTTACAGTATTTATGTTCCACCCTTCTCACCCCTAAGGGGACTCAGGGCGGATCACAATGCACATATACATGGCAAACATTCCATGCCATTAGACAAACTACATTTAGGCAGACAGACAGACACAGAGGCAATTTAATATTTTCCAGCTTCATGAGGGCATGCTTGATTCCGGCCACAGGGGGAGCTGCCTCTTCATTGTCCACTTGTGACACCAAGTCCTTGATGGAGTACTTCCTCATTCCTTTTCCGCACTCTTCTGGAAGTTTTTATGGAGTTGTAAATTAGTTAAATTAGCCTCCCCGCATAAAGCGGTACCTAAATTTTCTACTCAACAGATGCAACTGTCTTTCGAGCTGCTTAGATCAAAAGCGAGCTAGGTTATTAATGGTTGGTGGCTCAATCCAACCTAGGCTGGCTTTGAACTTATGACCTCTCGGTCAGTAGTGATTTATTGCAGCTGTCTACCAACCAGCTGCCAAAAAAGAAAAGTACCAAAAAAAGAAAATGGGTTCCCTGGAACTACAAAGACAAGTATCCACTATTACAGTAATGCAGAAATTGTTTTAGATGTCATTAAACCTATATTTAGTTCAATGCATCAATGTGAAAGCCATTGCTATACAATCAAAGGACTGTTACATTCACAGTAAAAACAATATTTTTCTCTTAAAGGATGAATTTACTCCTCTTCTCATTAACAATGAATTGTTCTTTAGTTTCTTAATTGTTCCAAATACACAAATTGAGTCCTCTTCTTATATATAATAATTGTTCTTATTTCTTGATTTATGGATAGTAGACTCCAAAACCACAATCGGTTTCAACTCAAAAGAGTTGCGCCATAAGCTATTGTCTCCCTATGAATGTACCAATCCTCTACTTCATTTGAAAAAAATCCTGCATTTAGAGCTCAAATGATGTATTTCAGTTTCAATGTTGATTCTTGTGGATAGTTAGCTGCCAAAGTAGTGTGAATGGTCAACATTTACTAACGTTGCACCATTAAGCTGTATTTTTGGCATTGCAGAGAGACTGGTTGGTCCATGACACCAGAGCATGGATTTATATGGGAAAATAAATCTGTAGCCTATAAGACAATATACCTGGAGGAGCAAAATTCACACGGCCCCTATAAGTTACCTTCACGGCATGTTCATATTGTGCTCACACCGTACCCGCAACATTCAGCGCCATGCTGTGAAGGCCAAGAGGATAATTGAGTTTTCAAAGAGGATTAGTCACGTTCACGGAGGACAAGCAATCACCTTTGGATAGTTATTAGCCTGGATGTTCCAAAGGTTGATCCTCACGCCAAACATGCCCCTAAATCTCCAAGAAAGGGAAGTGACTGCTGGATGGGCAAATAATCGCTCTGTTATTTTTCCGCTTCCTTTCTCCTTGAGCCAATGAAAAGCTTCAATGGAAGTGTGGCAATTCCATGGTTTTAGTCTGAACTTTGAAGGAACTCTCCCAAATGAATGGGTCTACTGTAGCTGGAACTAAACAATAGGAAGCCAATCAAAAAACTAATGTTCTTTTTAAATAAGCTATTATATTCTAACTTCTGGAAAGTGAAAGAGACAATTTGTCGGGTTGGGATAGGCCAACAACTATTATTTATTTTATTTATTTACCATACATACTCAAGTGTAAGGCGACCCAAATAGAAGCCGAGGCACCTAATTTTACCACAAAAAAACCTGGGAAAACATTGACTCCAGTATAAGTCGAGGGTGGTAAATTTCAAAAATAAAAATAGATACTAATAAAATTACATTAATTGAGGCATCAGTAGGTTAAATGTTTTTGAATACAGTAGAGTCTCGCTTATCCAACATTCTGGATTATCCAACGCATTTTTGTAGTCAAATGTTTTCAATATATCGTGATATTTTGGTGCTAAATTAATAAATACAGTAATTACTATGTAGCATTACTGCGTATTGAACTACTTTTTCTGTCAAATTTGTTATCTAACATGATGTTTTGGTGCTTCATTTGCAAAATCATAACCTAATTTGATGTTTAATAGGCTTTTCCTTATTGCCTTCTTATTATCCAACATATTCGCTTATCCAACATTCTGCCGGCCCGTTCACATTGGATAAGTGAGACTCCACTGTATACTCGAGTATAAGCCGACCCGGATATAAGCCGAGGCACCTAATTTTACCACAAAAAAACTGGGAAAACATTGACTCCAGTATAAGCCGAGGGTGGTAAATTTCAAAAATAAAAATAGATACAGTAGAGTCTCACTTATCCAACATAAACGGCCAGCAGAATGTTGGATAAGCGAATATGTTGGATAATAAGGAGGCATTAAGGAAAAGCCTATTAAACATCAAATTAGGTTATGATTTTACAAATTAAGCACCAAAACATCATGTGTTACAACAAATTTGACAGAAAAAGTAGTTCAATACGCAGTAATGCTATGTAGTAATGACTGTATTTACGAATTTAGCACCAAAATATCACGATGTATTGAAAACATTGACTACAAAAATGCATTGGATAATCCAGAACATTGGATAAGCGAGTGTTGGATAAGTGAGACTCTACTGTAGATACTAATAAAATTACATTAATTGAGGCATCAGTAGGTTAAATGTTTTTGAATATT
This sequence comes from Anolis carolinensis, assembly GCF_035594765.1. Classification (NCBI taxonomy): domain Eukaryota; kingdom Metazoa; phylum Chordata; class Lepidosauria; order Squamata; family Anolidae; genus Anolis; species Anolis carolinensis. The sequence goes on along the minus strand of NW_026943822.1, from coordinate 20,104,214 downwards.
TACATAAAGCTCAAATTTAAGAGATAACTGTCAAACTCGGATCAAATCATTATTCTCATCTTCTTCAATGTCAATGTGCTTATGTATCCTTTTAATAATAATACAGTAAAATAATATATGTAATAATAATAATAATAATAATAAATACAGGAAAATAATACATGTGATAATAAATAGAGTAAAATAATAAATGCAATAATAATGCTGTGTTAATAATATATTGTATGTACATTTGATTTGTAAGCCACTCTGAGTCCCCTCTGGGGTGAGAAGAGCAGGATATAAATGTAGTAAATAAACTAATAAATAAATATGGCGCTATTGCATGTAGTTCTGCATAGATGCACATACATATGTGGATTCAGTTACACATGATTTGCAGAACACTGCACTTCATCAATGTCATGCTGTTGCACAATTGCTGCAGGAAAATATCTTGTGCCTTCATGATACAAAGATCTCAACCTACATTTCCTTCATTCCATTGTACTTTGGCTTTCCTATTCTGTGTAAATCCCTGTGGTTTGGAGCTGTCCTTCATTCAACGCAGACTGAATGAATGCTCAGACTGCCAGGTTTGCTCTGTGGGCCTCCTTTAAAAGCATTCAAGAAGTGTGAAAGGAATGCTTCACAGCCCCAAATGGATTTGCTCAGAGTGTACTTGAATCGGTTGTAGGAAGCTTTATGTCTCTCCAGGAAGCCATCAAAACCGCCTGACTTGTCATAATCATGTCTCCATCTGCTGGGCATTTTCAGGAATGTGGTTCCTTCGGAAGTTGTCCCAAGGACTGAGATGTGTGGTTACTGGTGAGTTGTTATTGTTTTGCCAAGCTGGGCAGGCCCAAGGTAATTTTCAAGTGTAGGCGACCAGAATTATGGCGCGCCCTCCCCCCCAAACCAATCACTGAAAAATAAAAGCATTGGATAAGCGAAAATGTTGGATAATAAGGAGGGATAAGGAAAAGCCTGAATAAAGAACAACACTCTGAAAACAGGGGAAATCCAGACAGGAAACAATCAGGGCCAGCGAACACCTCCCAACCAAAGATGCCCCCAGGGAGAAAGCAGCCAAGCTTTGAATCTGCAAGGCCATTAAATGCTAATCAAGCTGGCCAATTGCAACATTCACACTAGCCTCAAACAGACAAGAGCTCTTTCTCCCACCCTGGATTTTCCACAGATATATAAACCCGACTTACCTAGCTTCCAACAGACCTCAGAACGTCTGAGGATGCCTGCCATAGATGTGGGTGAAATGTCAGGAGAGAATGCTTCTGGAACATGGCCATATAGCCCAGAAAACTCACAGCAACCCAATGGTTTCCACTGTTTGTGTAAACCATTTTAACTGCCATGGCTCAATACTATGGCTCAATACTTCCCCACCAAACTTTGCCGCTTGGCTTGCATAGAATCATAGAATCATAGAATAGTAGAGTTGGAAGAGACCTCATGGGCCATCTAGTCCAACCCCCTTCCAATGGAAATCGCATTCAATTGCGTCCTCAACCAGGCGGATTGCTCTTCTGTTTTGCAAATGCTTACAAGGAAGGTTATGGCGACCATTTTTTGGGACAGGAAAGGTGTGCTTCTTGCAAAACCTTAGAAGAGCGATCTAGGATGAGCGTGGGAGAAAGTTGAGCGCATGCACAAGCGCAGCTGTGGGAAGGGACACCCGTCTGGTTGAGGATGCAAGACAAGCGGCAAAGTTTGGTGCAGAAGGACTTTCCAAACTCTTTTATCGCTATGAAAAGTGCCTAGATTTCAATGGGGACTATGTTGAGAAGTGGTGTTTGGGTCTGGCTTTCAACTACATATGGTAAATGTTTTCTCCTACACTTTGTTCATTTATAATTCCAAAATGTAATCTACTTTCTGGATAGCCCTCGTATATAGATAATTTAATGAAAACAACCCGGTGGAGATAACCACAGCTGCCTCATGATTGTGCTTCACTGTCTCTTTTTCTCCTCCTCCCCAGGTGGTCAGCCAGATCGACAAGTTGACTTCAGACTTTGAGTTTGAGCTGGAGCCAGACGACTGGACCACGGCGACGGTGAGCAGCACGTCCAGCAGCGACAAAGGCGCGGGCATGTTTGACCTTGGGAACCTGGACTTCATGACCTCGGACATCCTCTCCGACAGCTGGGAGTTCTGCTCCTTCTTGGAAGCCTCCACCCCGTCGGACTCAGGCGATGGCTCGGAGCAGCAGCAACCGCAAGGCCGCCAGCCTGACTACCGGCTCATGAACGGCGGGGTGCTGATCCCCAATGGACCCCGAATCGGAACGCCGGACTCTTCCAGCGAGGAGGCCTTCAGCTCGGCCCCGAGCCACAAAGCCCAGCACCAGCGGACGGCGGGCACCAGGGAGCGGGTGCGGTTCAGTGACAAAGTCCTCTACCACGCTTTGTGTTGCGATGACGATGAGGAGGCGGACAGCAGCCCGCTGCCCGAGGACCCTCCGGAAGAGGCCAGTGACCCGGCTCACAAAGCGGGGCAGGTCACCAAGACCTTGCCACGGCGGTCACCTCAGCAACAAAAGCTGACGCGGAATAGCAGCACGCAGACCGTATCGGACAAAAGCACCCAGACGGTGCTGCCTTATGTCTCGAGCAAACAGAAAATCACAAACAAAAACTGAGGACCAGAGAAGCGGGGAGGAATTCGGGGTGGGAACGGCGGAGCAGGGCGGGTGGGGGGAAAAGCTTCAGATATATATATAAATATATAAATCTCTCTATATATTTAAGTCAATAAATACTAACGATATGATTAAAAAAAACCCGAAACCACCATGGTGACAGGATCTCATCCTGAAGCTACCTATCCGTAATGTCAAGACTCAGGGAATTTCAATATGTTTTCATTTTACTGGATGGCGCTTTGTTTTTTCTAGCTTAATAAATGCGAGGCTTAGCCAGAAATATAAAGAAACACATACCCCACCTCTTGCCTGAGAAAAATATGGAAACTTTTAAAAAAAATAGGAATCAAAGGATATGTTCCATGAAATCACATGGGCTTCTTTGAAGGGAGGAATTGACACAGCGAAGTGTTTTTGGAAACATGGTTGACTTCCAGGGCTGGAGAAAGTGGGTCTTGGGGAAGTAGGACTAGACTTGTGTAGACTGAACATCCCATGTGGATTCACAATAAGGGCATCACCAACCCAAAGAAATATTTGTTAAATAGCCAAAATTTCTAGCATTGCAGAGAGTACAGTATGATCCTTGTATCCATGGGCAATATTTTCCCAAACTTCTCATGAAGATGCAAAACTTTGGATAACAGTGAACGTTATTGAAATGAAGGCTTCTGGCCCAAGCACACACCATACAGATGAGTTGAAGGATCTAGAAAATGCCTAGAAATGTCATATTTTGTTGGACATGGATATATGAAATTTTGTTGGTATTATACATTGGTTTCTGTCAGAGTAATGCGCACAGCGTAGCAGCAGATGAATGACGTCAGTTGAAGCGCAGAATGAACGGACGATCAGAGATGATGTAAAAAGTATTTACAAAGTTTACTGGACAAGACAAACAGACTTGCAGACAATAGACATAGGACTTTCTCTCTAGTCAAACAGCACAGATCTTCTCAGCAGGCAGAAGAGATCTCACCTGATGCAATCAGCAATATACAAACACACTTGTAGTCTGGACACTCCTATCTGGCTCCAGCCACATATCCAAGGTCAATACAGCTTCTTACCAAATTAACTCTTTACACACTATAGCATTTCCTGGATGATGCAATACATGCTAGACACACATTTCATTTAAACACTACCTATACACAAATCCCACATTAACAATTTCATTATGCCAAAAGAAAAAAAAATATCATGGGCACAGTGTCTACGAAAAAAGAGAATCAGAATTCTGCAACTGGATGAAGATTAGAGATCAATTCATACATTTTTGGCTGCAGGGTTCCCATGTTTAGGTCGACATCTGGAGCAACAAAACAATCCAAAGTTTAAAATGCACCAGAGAGATTGATGCAATAATCTTAAAGAAGTGGCAATCCTTTGAGAACAAATGTTCTGATTTTTTATAAGTAAGGGACATCTGGCATATTTATTTGCATCTGGCCCAAACAAACCCTTGACGCTCTTTCAATCCTGATTTGTAGCTTTTCCTATTAAAACCAAAGTGAGAAGAAGGGGGATCAATGCAACTGAATGCCTTTTTTGGGCTCTCCTTGGGTGCACGGGTTGCTCCACTATTGTCTACGAGCCCCTTGCTTGTTCTTTTACACCCTCGTCCATTTTATCCCAACCGTTTTAGGCAGGAAAGGAACAGTTTCTAGCATGTTTCACATTCGTTGACATTTTTTAGATCCATCAGAAACCGCTGTCAGAAGCATCTCTGCTAAGTGCTGGGGAAGGAAGGGTCTCCACCAATTTGTCCCTTTGACAAGGCAGGCTGCCAAGAAATGACACTTTTCGACATGTTGGTTGTTTGGTGTCTGCATTGTTTTTTATATAAAAATAAGGCAATCGCAACTTTCAGCTTCATTCCATCAGCCTTTGCTTGTCAGCGCGGCTTTGCTTCAATTGATTTCTTCTGGTCCATCTCAAGGCTTGTTTTGACAACATATCTTCTTGGGTCTATGTTAACTTTTCTTCAAATTACTCCACCATCCATGTCCATTGTCCACAAAAATATGGGCCATCTTATAACTCAAGTATAACTCAAACCTTAGGTATAAGTTGAGGGCAGGTTTTGAGGCCAACATGGAGAAGTTGAGACTTATTTCATGGAGAGCGGAAAGCTCAGAGAAGGTGATGGCTGCCTTTTTGGTTAAGCGTGATAGTACAGTACTCATATCGACCCGTGAATAACTCAACCCAGATTTTGAGGGTTGTTTTCCCCCCTAAAATTTCTAGACGTATACCTGAAGAGATAAAACATTTCTTTAGGAATTAGAATTCAGTAGTTCAGTGACATCCATATTTATTTACAGTATTTATATTCCGCTCTTCTCACCCCGAAGGGGACTCAGGGCGGATCACATTATGTACATATAGGGCAAACATTCAGTGCCCATAAACACATCAAACCGAGACAGAGACAACGGACAGACAGACAGATGCAGAGGCAATTTAACCTTCTCCTGAGGGGATGTTCACTTCTGGCCACAAGGGGGAGCAGCTGCTTCATTATCCACTCTGATGGCACTTCCTCACTTCCTCATTCCAACGTTGTAAATTAGTTAAACTTGCCTCCCCACTTTTATAAGTGGTACCTTATTTCCTATTTGATAGATGCAACTATCTTTCGGGTTGCTAGGTCAGCAACGAGCAGGGGCTATATTTTATTTTTAATTGACGGGTGCTCACCTCGCCATGGGCTGGCCTCGAACTCATGACCTCATGGTCAGAGTGATTTATTGCAGCAGCTGTTTACCAGCCTGCACCACAGCCCGGCCCCATATCAAAAAAGGGTTGGTGCTTAGTTACTAAGTGGAGGTGCTGGCAAAGTTACTGATGGTCAATTGGACTAATGTGCAAGAGGTTGGGCATTACATCAAACCCCAAGGACTAAAATACGGTCCACAACTCACAGTTACTACACCGTTGCAACGAGAGCAACTGTTCTCGCAAAATCAGTCTCAGAGATGTCGGGAGGCTGGTGAGCAGACTGCGACAACTGAATGGCATATGTTCTGTATCAGAAACTAGAGCTGATGTGATCTATTCAATGTAGTTTTCTGAATCAGCACCCCAAATAACAAAACCAAATCTAAAGTTGACCAAAAACTGATTCATAACCCTTTTGGTACTAATGTCGGAGAGTAGTCCCTGGTCAAAGTGGTCCTTGGTCAAAAAAAAGGTTGGGAACCACTAGTCTAGACACTATACTCCTTTTGATGTAGCCCAAAATCCCCTTGCTGCATCACATTGTTGGCTCGTGTTCAACTTGTTCTCCACTAAGACTCCAAGATCTTTGTTGGACAAAAACACTGGGAAACTTGGGTTCAGACGTAGGTACCCATTTGTGGGTCCGTACTATGCAAATGGCCGTCGCAACATGTGCGTAGCAAACAAAGAATTTTATATTTCGGCTTATCTAAAATTGACCAATGGCTGAGGGTCTTCCTCACTTTCCACACCTACTTGGCACAGGTGATACCAATGACCTAACTTGTTTACTCTGAGCTTTCTTCTCCCTTTGGAACTTCCTGGAGAAAGGCACCAGCACCCAAGAAGGGAGAGACACAGTCACTGTGTTGCACATACTACTTTGGTTCATACAAAGTGCTTATATCGTCTATATCAAGGCTATATGATAGATGCAGAGGCAAAGCTATGTTAGGCAAAAGTTTACTATTTTGTGGCTTATGGTCCCTACAAGTTATGTATTCTCGAATGAAGTTGGTGAAATTGAATCTCTAAGCTAACATGCCCATGGACACTGAGGGATTCTGAGCACTGTGGTTTAAAAAATGCAATTTTCCCAGACTCTCCACCTGGGGCAGATCACAGTTCCAGGGAGGAGGTAATGAATCTGATTAACATCATACAGTTCAATGCCTGGATCAATAGACCCCTTGCCTTTTCATCCAAATTGATTTAGAAGCCCAAAGGGCTGTCAGGAAGATTTCAAAAAAAACCTGGTATCATTGATTGCCTTGCAGCCAAATCCTATGCATGTTTACTCAAATCTTGATCCCTGGAGTTTAATAGGCCTGATTGCCAAGTGTGTTTATTTAGGAGTGCTGCCTTCGAGCCAGAGCTGTTTTCCTGGGCAGGGAACGGTGGTGGAAGCAATATGAGGATAATGTCAAAGGATTTCATGGCCGGAATCACAGGGTTGTTGTGTGTTTTTCGGGCTGTGTGGCCACGTTCCAGAAGTACTCTCTCCTGTATATACCTCACAACCTCTGAGGATGCCTGCCATAGATGTGGGCAAAATGTCAGGAGAGAATGCTTCTGGAACACGGCCACACAACAACCCAATATGAGGATAAGCCATCCCCTTCAACTACACTAAAGGAAAGGATGATGGCACAGTGTCCATCTGAACATCATATCAGATTAAATTGGACCTATTATATAACAGCCAGCAAGAGATTCAAGAAAAATACGATTACTTTCTTTTGTAGGACATTTTAAAAGCAAAACAACTGGAACATATGTATTTGGAGGGACCTGTAATGGACTTTCCTTGTATTCCCTCCATCATTCATAGATGAAAATTGGAACAAGCAACACTAGTGTGGTCATAAATTATGAATGAAAAAGAACGCACAAGCTAGGAGTGGATACAGCAGTTTGCTTTTGCCCGAGCCTCCTGGGAAGAGCAGAATTTTGTGCCTTTGTTTCTATTATGCTGAGTTAGTTGAGTGCAATCTATTTTTGTACTTGGAGTCTGCGGCAATGAGATAAACTAAGAAAAGGGGCAAATATGGAAGGGAGAAAGAGAAACAGGGACATTTTCAAAGCAGTTCGAAAAATCAGACTGCAGAGGGTTAATCAGTAGGGTTGTGCATTCGGAGTAAACCTTAACCTGCTTCATGTCCCCACTTTCGGTCCATTTTTTGGGAGCCTCCCAAATCGGGAGGATATATATATATATATACACACACACACACACACACACACACACACATACATATATACGATCTGGGTTGTTGAAAGATTTGTTTTCTATCATCCCATAATGGGGTGGGCTTCCCAGGCTCCCCTTCCTGTGTGCTTTAAAGAGGCTTCTTCTTACCTTCTGTTTCTTTCTACTCTAGAGGAGGCGCTCAGCTGCACATGCTTTCTGGGCCTGCACGCCACACACACACTCTCCTTGGAAAGAGTGTGTGTGTGGTGTGCAGGCCCAGAAAAGGTTCACGCCTGCCAGTGTCTGCAGCCAAGCACCTCCTCTAAAGTAAGAAATTCTTACTCTATAGGAGGTGCTTGGCTGCGCATTCCTGGGCCTGCATGCCACACACACTCTCTCCTTGGAAAGAGAGAGTGTGTGTGGTGTGCAGGTCCAGAAAACGTGCACATCTGCCAGTGCCTGCAGTCAAGCACCTCCTCTAGAGTAAGAAATTCTTACTCTAAAGGAGGTGCTCAGCTGCGCATGCTTTGTGGGCCTGAACGCCACACACACGCTCTCCTTGGAAAAAGAGTGTGTGTGTGGTGTGCAGGCCCAGAAAACGTGCCTGCCAGTGCCTGCAGCCAAGCACCTCCTCTAGAGTAAGAAATTCTTACTCTAGAGGAGACGCTCGGCTGCGCAGACGTGCACGTTTTTCTCCTGGGCTACACTACACCAGCCAGCCACACACTCTTTCCATTCCAAGGCATTTTAAGAAGGCTTCCCACTTCCAGGTAAGGAAGAGTGATGTCCTCCTGGAAGAGGAGAGTAATTTTCAGGGAATGAGTGTTTACTTTTTGTTTGCTGTGGGATTCATAAAAAAGATTAAACTGTAATGCTGAAAAGAAGGCTTGGAGCCAGAATTGGCTCCCACTTACTTTTGAGACAAGCTGATTTTCGTACTGGGAGGGAGGTTCCCGTTAAGTGCTCCTGAAGTTCCAAAAGAAATGAAAGAAATGAAGGAAACGGGAGAAACGGATTCCGCGCACAACTCTATTAATCAGGACTGTCTTTGCTGAATCTATCACAAGGTATGTGCCCAGGCCACATCTTAAAAACAGCCTAAGGGTGCATCTACACTGTAGAATTGATGCAGTTTGATACCACTCCTTGATAGAGAAGGCTAAAGACCTTGTAAAACTATAGTTCCCACAATTGCATAGCTTTTTTCTAAAATAATTTTTTATTCAAGCTTTTTCAAATCAACAGTGACGTAGACATGGACATATAGCAAAGTAAAATGCAAAATTGAGAGCAGGGTTGAAAATGTAAAAAAGAAAGAGAGAAAGAAAACAAAACAAAAAAAAGAAAAAAAAGAGAAACCAAAAGAAATACAGTAGAGTCTCACTTATCCAACATAAACGGGCCGGCAGAACATTGGATAAGCGAATATGTTGGATAATAAGGAGGGATTAAGGAAAAGCCTATTAAACATCAAATTACATTATGATTTTACAAATTAAGCACCAAAACATCATGTTATACAACAAATTTGACAGAAAAAGTAGTTCATTACACATTAATGCTATGTAGTAATTACTGTATTTACGAATTTAGCACCAAAATATCACAATGTTTTGAAAACATTGACTACAAAAATGCGTTGGATAATCCAGAACGTTGGATAAGCGAGTGTTGGATAAGTGAGACTCTACTGTAACACTAAAATCGACTTCCATCTATTGCATGGTGACGTTACGGTTCTTTTTTCTTTATAATTTCTCAGCTTTATTCTGGTAACTCGGTCCGCTCCTATTCTCCTATTGTAAGGCTCAGTTTTTAGTTTTGCATACTTGGATCTCATATGATAATTCTCATTTTTTTCCTCTCTTAAGTAATTTTTAACCAATTCCCAGTCGGTTTCCTTTCTTGGACGGCCTTGGCTATTCTTTAGCAGGCATAGCTTTGAGCCACAGCAGTTAAAGCGGCATCCAAATGCATGAATTCTACAGTGTAGAGCAAATTATGCCTAGAATGTCTCTGCAACAGATGGAACACATATAAATGAAAGAATAAGCAAACATAGACATACACACATGCATAAGCTCCGTGAGGTTGTAATTGATTTATTTCATGCTCCCTGGCACACAGCATTTGGGAGTTGTGTGATGGTTTCCCATTAAGCTTGTTCTTGTCTTTGGTTAATTATTTGTATTTGTGGCGGGGAGGCTTTAATTCCCCGGTGCCGACTCAATGACAGAAGCAGCAAAGGCAGGAAATTCACCGCTGCTGCCTGCACGCTGGAGGATAAATCCTGCCTCTCCTTTCCCTTCCAGATACCTTATCAAAAAAGTACATCTGAGGGATGTGTCTGTCGCGGCTGAACAAGCTGCGAAAAGTGATGAGAAAATATGCTTTGCAATTGCCGGTGAGAGGAGGAGAGAGAGGAAGGACAGAAGGAAGAGCAGAGGACAGGATGGCCTATTCTTCCCCTGGATTGATGTGAAATAAAGGAATTGGGGAGGGAAACACCGTTCTCAAGGTTCTTCAACAAGAAGTATGCTTTCTATCACCCTTTGCTCTCTTTTTGTTCTTATGCTGCAATTGCACAATTGCGCAGTTTCAATGTTTCTTGCAAATGTGGGAAGTTGCAGTCTATGCAATAAATGTTCCCAGTTCTGTACCTCTCCAAGCAAACATCCATTACTAACACCCTAATTTTGGCATGGCCATTTCTAATGAATCCCACTTTTTTACAACTGTTTTTAACATCGGGTTGCTATGAGTTTTCCTGACGTTTCGCCTGCATCTGTGGCCGGCAGCTTCAGAGGTCTGTTGGAAGAGAAGCAAGTGGTGGAACAGAAAGGGGGAAACGATGAAAATGAACAAAATCTGGCTACCAGTATTTCAATAACTCTAAAATCAGGACAGTAAATAAAGAGCAACACTCTAAAAATAGGGGAATTTCAGACAGAAAAAAAAATCAGGAACAGCTAACACCTCCCACCAAAGGAAGAAAAATAACGAATTGAAATTAATGGACAAAGTGGCCAGCTAACACCTCCCACCAAAAGCAGAAAAATAAAGAATTGAAAATAATGGACAAAGTGGCCAGTTAACTCCTCCCACCAAAAGCAGAAAAATAAAGAATTGGAATTAATGGACAAAGTGGCCAGCTAACACCTCCCACCAAAAGCAGAAAAATAAAGAATTGAAAATAATGGACAAAGTGGCCAGCTAACACCTCCCACAAAAGGCAGAAAAATAAAGAACTGAAATTAATGGACAAAGTGGCCAGCTAACACTTCTCACCAAAGGCAGAAAAATAAAGAACTGAAATTAATGGACAAAGTGGCCAGCTAACACTTCCCACCAAAGGCAGAAAAATAAAGAATTGGAATTAATGGACAAAGTGGCCAGCTATCACCTCCCACCAAAAGCAGAAAAATAACGAATTGAAATTAATGGACAAAGTGGCCAGCTAACACCTCCCACCAAAAGCAGAAAAATAAAGAATTGGAATTAATGGACAAAGTGGCCAGCTAACACCTCCCACCAAAGGATTCCCCCAGGCAGGAAGCAGCCAGGGTTTGAAGCTGCAAAGCTATTCAATGCTAATCAAGCTGGCCAATTGCAACATTCACACTTTCCTCCAACATACAAGAGTTCTTTCTTCCATCCTAGACATTATTCCACAGATATATGAACCCCATTTGCCTAGTTTCCAACAGACCTCACAACCTCTGAGGATGCCTGCCTACCAGCCGTTAGGAATTGTGGGAGTTGAAGTCCAAAATACCTGGAGGACCAAATTGTGCCCGTACCTGATATAGACCTTTCATCTTAAACAAGCCCCACTGTGATCCATCCATGGAATGTTTTCCCTGCATTGGGTTGTTTACCCCAACTTTCCAGCAGCTTTCTTTGCACTGATCGTAAAGGTTAATGCTGCTCTTACTGCCTCCATTGCCTGGATTTATGGGAAAGCATGAAATAAAGCTCACAGAGTTGTAAATATGGCCTTTAATAGAAACATGGAGGGAAAGAGGCTGAAGGAACTAGTATTTACCCTTGTGCATCCATTCATCCCTGCCCTCAGATATAAATCAAGCCTTGGAGATTTCTTTTCCAACATCTGTTTTCTGTACTTTCTCCATCCCAAGGTGAAGTGGAGGGAGAGAAGGCTTGCGGACGGGGAAAATCTGGATGGAACAAATAGCACAAGAATCTTATTAATTTGTATCCAAGCTTTTCCCAATAATAGGGTCAAGATGGCCCAACCTTGGATTGTCTACCTTGGATTCTTCTCACCAAGATAGTCCAATACTTGAGAACAGGAATTTTTTTTTGCTCATGGGTTGTATATAGTAGGCTTGTGCACAAATTCGTATTTAGTCGTTTCCTTCGGCCAATCTGGTTTCTTCAGTTTGGTCGGGTGCACAAAACGGCAAGGGCCCACCCATCATCACAGTTTAATCTTCAACATGGCAGTTTAATCTTTTGCATTAATCCCAGTAAACAAAAAGAAAACCTCTATTCCCTGAAAACTACTGCCACCTAGTTACCTCTCTATTAGGAAGTAGAAACAGTTCTAAGGAAGCATTAAAACCAAAGCAGAAAGAAGATCGAAAAGTGCCAAGAAAAAGAGGGGATTTTTAAGGAAGTCCAGGGAGGGAATTTTTAAGGAAGTCCAAGGAGGGGATTTTTAAGGAAGTCCAGGAAGGATAGCTCCAGGCGATCATCGCTTTTCCTTATATGGAAGTGGGAAGCCTCCTTAAAATGTCTTGGAAAGAGTGTGTGATGCGGTGCAGGCCCAGGAGAGAAAGCGCATGTACCTGCCTGCAATGCCTCTCCTCTAGAGTAGAAGCAGCTTAAATGCCTACAATGATGGGAAGGGGAGTCTGGGAAGTGTCCCCCCCCCCCCCCAATAATGGGCTGGATAGAAAATGAATTTTTCAGCTTCCAAGAGCAAAAACAACCAGTTTGAAGCTGAAAGGCCATTAAATGCTAATCGTTCTGGCTAATTGCAGCATTCATACTGGCCTCCAACAGACAAAAAAAAGGAACAACCAGAAATATTGTATATTCACATGTTTTAGGAAATAACATCTACTAATTACCACGAATTCCTCAATACTTGATTTCCCATACCACCACACTTCACCACAGCAATGCTTGGCCGGGCACAGCTAGTATGTTTGTGTGTGTGTGTGTGTGTGCGTATATATATACATATACACTAGCTTTGCCCGTCCACGTGTTGCTGTGGCTTATGGGAATCATTTGTTGGCCAGGTGAAAAAGGCAGTGAATAGCCTTGCAGCCTCAAAGCCTGGCCTTTTGGACACAAAGGGGGCAGGGCCTAAAGGGGTGGGGCCTAAAGGCAGCAGGGCATACCTTTCTGACTGGCAGTTAAGGGGAGAAAGGCTCTTCCTCATCCTCTGTAATTTGGACCATTTTTCTAGGTTTTTTTGTTTGAAAGATATATTTTGGATGACTATGTCTTTTGTGGCCATATTTGGTGTGATTTGGTTCAGTGGTTTTGTTGCTTACTCCATAGTAAAACGAACATTACATTTATATATATATAGATATAGATATAGATATAGATGTATATATATAGATATATATACAGTAGAGTCTCACTTATCCAAGCCATTTTTGTAGTCAATGTTTTCAATATATCGTAATATTTTGGTGCTAAATTCATAAATACAGTAATTACAACATAACATTACTGTGTATTGAACTACTTTTTCTGTCAAATTTGTTGTATAACATGAAGTTTTGGTGCTTAGTTTGTAAAATCATAACCTAATTTGATGTTTAATAGGCTTTTCCTTAATCCCTCCTTATTATCCAAGATATTCGCTTATCCAAGCTTCAGCTGGCCCGTTTAGCTTGGATAAGTGAGACTCTACTGTATATATATACTAGCTGTGCCCGGCCACATGTTGCTGTAACAAAGTATGGTGGTATGGGAAATCAGATAATCTGTATTTTATAGGTAGTGTGGAAGAGGCCCAAGTGAGGCCTAACTCTGCCTGTCCCCTGGGGCGAGTGGGTTAATAGGAGACCAAGTGGGAGGAGCTTAGCCTTCTAACTGGCAGCAATTGGATGAAAGCAATTATTCCTCTCCCTCTAATTAGGACTTTATTTTTCTTTTCTTTTTGTTGTATCAACCTAGAGGCATGGATGATGGGTTGTGTTGTCAAATTTCGAGGTTGGGAGGCCTGTAGTTTTGTTGTTTTGTGGGTCGCCGTGATGCCATCACTCATTTATATGTATAGATATACATTTTTTTCTATTACTATCTGGGAAATGCAATAAATAATTGCTTGCAAGCTAGATATTGTTCCTGATATTGTTCAACGTCTTGGATTTTGCTGCCGAGGAAAGCTATGGTTCAGCAGGAACAGAACCATCAGAGAGGCCTTTTGGAATGGACTATGAAAGCATTCCTTTATAAACTCCCAGGACTAACAAAATCCTCCAGGAGACGAAGGACTGAATACACAAAAGCTGGATAGAGAACTACATCTCTCAGGCTAAGAGAACATCTTCCAGTTCTTCCGGGAAATTGAGACCCTCTAAATCCTCCGTATTGCCTTTTTCTCCAATTTAATTATTGTTTGTTCAGCAGTGCAATGGAGTCACCGCCACAGCGCCACTGCACACCGCTCGGCTGCTGCGTTATCGATCGCCCAGCAATGGCGGGGAAAACATCACTTTATGAAACTGGATTTCCAAACCAACACGACTGTGGTTTCACATTGCAAGTAATTGAATCTGTTTTCCATCACACCATCTGTTGCATTTTGCAAAAACACACAGGTCATGCTATGGGAAACTTCTCATTCTTTAAAATAACATCTATTTTATTTATTTATAGGAAGATTTCATCCCAATCCTTCTAGAGCTTTGGCGCGATGCGGAGCAGCTTGTAAACCTTTGAAATCGCCACGTCTCAAAATACAATAAAACGCATTAAAAATGCAATACCATACAACACCAATAACTTTGAAAAAAAATACAGCAGAAGCAGAAACCACAGATAAAGCAAAACGTTTACATAAAACAGCAGATACGTAATAGGCTAAAAGCTGCTGTAGGGGATGAAAAGCCTGAAAAGGGACCAAATAGCAAATCGAAGCTTTAAAAACACTCTTGTGCTGGGGAAAAATTCCATTCCATTTTCATTGCTTACAGATGGGAGTGATATGAAGAATATTTCTTACAAGTCTTATATACAGATGACCCTCCAGCCCAAGGTGGCTTGTCGGTGGCTTCCAGGTTTGTGGGATGGTGAACACTCTAAGATATCATAATAATAATAATAATAATAATAATAATAATAATAATAATAATAATAATAATAATCCTTGCAGCCCAGGAGCAAGCTATCAGAACAAATGCAATTCAGGCCAAGATCGAAAAATCAGCTGATGACCCAAAATGCAGGAAACCGACGAAACTATGGATCATATCCTCAGCTGCTGTAAGAAAATCGCACAGACAGACTACAAACAGAGGCACAACTACGTGGCCCAAATGATTCATTGGAACTTGTGCCTCAAGTACCACCTCCCAGCAGTAAAGAACTGGTGGGATCACAAACCTGCAAAAGTATTGGAGAATAAGCACACAAAGATACTGTGGGACTTCCAAATCCAGACTGACAAAGTTCTGGAACATAACACACCAGACATCACAGTTGTGGAAAAGAAAAAGGTTTGGATCATTGATGTTGCCATCTCAGGTGACAGTCACATTGACAAAAAACAACAGGAAAAACACAGCCGCTATCAGGACCTCAAGATTGAACTTCAGAGACCCTGGCAGAAACCAGTGCAGGTGGTCCCGGTGGTGATGGGCACATTGGGTGCCGTGCCAAAAGTTCTCAGCCGGCATTTGGAAACAATAGACATTGACAAAATTGGCAAAAGGCCACCCTACTGGGATTTGCACACATCATCCGAAAATACATCACACAGCCCTAAACGCTTGGGAAGCGTTCGACTTGTGATACGAAATCCAACATTTCTATCTTGTTTGCTGTGTCAGACTATGTTATGTAATAATAATAATAATAATAATAATAATAATAATAATAATAATAATAATAATAATAGTAATAATAATAGGATGAAATGTCCTTCATATTGACCCCATTTGTAAGCAGTGAAATTGGAGGATCCCCCCAGACTCCCACATGGAGCCCCCGGTGACACAGTCGGTTAAACCACTGAGCTACGGAACTTGGTGACCAAAAGGTTGGTAGTTTGAATCCAGGGAGCGGGGTGAGCTCCCACTATTAACCCCAGCTTCTGCCAACCTAGCAGTTCGAGAACATGCAAATGTGAGTAGATCAATAGGTACCGCTATGGCGAGAAGGTAACAACACTCCATGCAGACATGCCGGCCACATAACTTTGGAGGTGTCTATGGACAATGCCGGCTCTTCGGCTTAGAAATGGAGATGAGCACCAACCTAGAGTCGGACATGACTAGACATAATTTCAGGGGAAAACCTTTACTTTTTTAACTCCTGACCAACAATGTTTTAAAAGTTCATTTTCTAGTTTCGTTACCTTTTCTTTGCAGCCAATGCCATTGAAAATAATAGTAGAATTGCCATATCACCTCATTTCCAGAATGTCCAGACATGGCATTTCAGCAGGTAAAAATGGCAACCACCACAACATGGCTAAAATTGGATCATCCTGGAAGATATAGTCTCTAAAAGGCAACTTTTCCAACTGGTTTTACAATAGTTTTGATTTTATAGTGGGAGAGCAAAAGCCATAACTTTGAGGGTCACCAGATGGCCCCCGTTGAGCGAATCCTAAACTGTGATAGTTTGTAACTATGTGGTATTAAACCTTTATGCTTCCCTGGAAAGCCCAACTGTAACAAATTGGGGAGAATACAATTAAGGCCACAATTAGTCTGGAACAAATATGCCAACAATGCTACAATTGGGTGAAGCAGTATCTCTAACTGCGGCAAGCAGTTTGGGTTTTGGTCTGGCTTGTCTTTCCCAAAAGATGTGCGGAGGTAATTGTCGCTGTCTTGTTTACGAGCTGCTCTGGATACAACGGCTGAATTACTTGGATGCTTGGAATAAATAATTTGTTTGCCTCGGCTGCTTGGCACGGTGTGGAGCTGTCTTCATCAAAACAAGATGTTGTGTTCGTTCAATTTGAGCAAATCCAGCTCTGTACGGGAAGGTTTGGGGGGTTTCTTTTGCTTCCAGAAGGACATATCTCCTTTCTTCTCCACTTTCTTACCTTCCTCCTCAAAGGTGACGATCCCAGATCAATTTCCCCGGGAGTCAGTCCTATTGAACTCAACGCATGTTTGTGTCTGAATAGACCCGAAGCTGAGAGCCTTTGCTTTTGATACTTCTCCGCAAAGGACATTTTGACCCTAAAGGGAACGGCGGACCAAAAACCCCATGTTTGTTCCAGCAGCACAAACAAACAGAATAATAGAAAACTCTCCACAGTTTTCTTTTAATGAGTTACTTGGTGATGGTGTAGTCGTGACCCATAGACCCCAATTAATGCCAATAAAGTAGAAAGCCTTTCACAGGCAAGGCAGGATGAGCCGCCCTTCTCTGCAGATGTCTGGCCTGCCATAACATTTCTTCGGATGCAGAAACAAGCTGGAATCTTCCTGGAGTTTTAGGTTATGCAAACCAGCAGAATGCATAACTGGTTTTCATAACTGTAGTGTGTTATGACAGCTTAAAAAAGCCAATGTGATTCTGGGCTGCATCAGTAAGAACAGTGTCTAGATCAGCATTTCTCAACCTGGGGGTAGGGACCCCTAGGAAGGGGTCATGAGGGGTCTTCATAGGGGTCACCAAAGACCATCAGAAAAAAACTATTTTTTAATGGGTTAAACTGATGTTTTGGTTCTTTTAAAATAATAATAATAATAATAAGATCCCTCTGTCAACAATCTAACAAAAAACAAATCTCGGCTATCAAACATCTAAGAAACCTCACAAAATTTCGCATCTGATGTACATGGATGACCTGAAGCTGTATGGGAAAACGGAAACTGAAATCCAGTCTCTGACCAACACTGTCCAAATCTTTAGCACTGATATCAGCATGGAGTTTGGTTTGGACAAATGTTCGACAGTGGCATTGAAGAAGGGAAAAATCATTGAAAGTGAGGGCATAAATATGCCTAATGGCCAAACGATAAAGTGTCACCAGCCAGAGGCCTATAAATATCTGGGCATACTACAGCTGGACAACATCAAGCATGAACATGTGAAGACTGTGGTCAGCAAAGAATACATACAAAGGGTCAGAAAAATTCTCAAAAGCAAGCTCAACGGAGGCAACACCATCAAGGCCATAAACACCTGGGCCATACCAGTCATAAGATATACTGCTTGCATTATAAACTGGACACAGGTGGGACTGGACAATTTGGACAGAAAAACAAGAAAACTCATGACCATTCATCATTCACTGCACCCTCACAGTGATGTTGACCGGCTATATCTGCCTAGAAGATCAGGGGGCAGAGGACTCTTACAAGTAAAACAAGCAGTCAAAGAAGAAAAACATGCCCTGGCAGAATATGTCAAGCAAAGTGAAGAACCTGCTTTGATTGAAGTCAAAAATCAGAAACTCCTCAAAGCACAGCAGACAAAGAATCAGTACAAGAAAACCGCACTACAAGCTAGAGCTGACAGCTGGCACTACAAACATTGCATGGAAAGTTACTTGACAAAATTGAAGGAAAAGCTGATGAGAAGACCTGGCTCTGGCTCACGAATGGGACCCTGAAGAAGGAGACAGAAGGCCTGATCCTTGCAGCCCAGGAGCAAGCCATCAGAACAAAGGCAATTCAGGCCAAGATCGAAAAATCAGCTGTTGACCCAAAATGAAGACTGTGCAAGGAAACCGACAAAACCATGGATCATAGCTGCTGTAATAAAATCGCACAGACAGACTACAAACAGAGGCACAACTATGTGGCCCAAATGATTCATTGGAACTTATGCCTCAAGTACCACCTCCCAGCAGTAAAGAACTGGTGGGATCACAAACCTGCAAAAGTATTGGAAAACGAGCACGCAAAGATACTGTGGGACTTCCGAATCCAGACTGACAAAGTTCTGGAACACAACACACCAGACATCACGGTTGTGGAAAAGAAAAAGGTTTGGATCATTGATGTCGCCATCCCAGGTGACAGTCGCATTGACGAAAAACAACAGGAAAAACTCAGCCGCTATCAGGACCTCAAGATCGTAATGCAAAGACTCTGGCAGAAACCAGTGCAGGTGGTCCCGGTGGTGATGGGTGATAGATGAACTACAACTCCCAAACTCAAGGTCAATGCTCATCAAACCCTTCCAGTATTTTCTGTTGGTCATGGGCGTTTTGTGTGCCAAGTTTGGTTCAATTCCATCATTGGTGGTTTTCAGAATGCTCTTTGATTGAAGGTGAACTATAAATCCCAGCAACTACAACTCCCAAATGACAAAATCAATCCCTTCCCAACCCCACCAGTATTCAAATTTGGCGTATCGGGTATTTGTGCCAAATTTGGTCCAGCATATTGACAACTGGTAACTTGATGTCCTCCAACCATTCCGGATTCCAATATCCATATTCCTTATCCAATTCATGCCGACCGGATTGGTGGGAGTTGTAGTCTAAAAGCATTAGGAGGAAATGAGACTGGTTCAAAGCCGGCTTCGAAAGATGTTTTGCTCTAATGTTTAATTTGGCCCATTCATTTGCTTTATCATTAAAAAGCGCGATCTAACGCACACAGAGACGAACCATAAGAAAGTTAAAATGAATCAGTTCACGCAAGCAAGAGGCTGCCAGAGTGGGATGCTCTTATTATTAACAGCATAATACAATTTTTTTTAATAACGTCCACAGCATCCAAACTGAAATGAAAGCAGGGAAATTAGAAAGCAAGGGGGAAAGCAGATTAAGGGGCGAGAAAGCCTTAAATCAATTTAAATATTAATTTTCACAATTGGAAACTAACAGCAGCGAGAAAAAGAATGGCCAACGTTTTGCTGCGGGCATCAATCCACCGGAATTTTTTTTAAAAAGAAAAATACGACTCGGGGAAAACAATTATATGGAAGGATTTTTTTTTCTTTCTGGATGATAATACGTTCTCAATTTAATCATAATAGAAAAGAATCTGTTTTGACTTCATATGGAATTGATGTCGTTAGTGGCCTTCACCGGTTTGATGAGACGAATAACAGGTTCTCTTTTCGGCAATATGATAAGGATAAATGGAAGCCCCTGGAAACGTCAAGATCAGTCTCATTTGCAACAGTGGAAGAGCTCGGAAAAGTCCCTTTCATCAATGCGACTGTCACCTGGGATGGCATCATCAATGATCCAAACCTTTTTCTTTTCCACAACTGTGATGTCTGGTGTGTTGTGTTCCTGAACTTTGTCAGTCTGGATTCGGAAGTCCCACAGTATCTTTGCGTGCTCATTTTCCAGTACTTTTGCAGGTTTGTGATCCCACCAGTTCTTTGCTGCTGGAAGGTGGTACTTGAGGCATAAGTTCCAATGAATCATTTGGGCCACATAGTTGTGCCTCTAGAATCATGTTTGTAGTCTCTACAAGACTCTGTTTGTAGTCTGTCTGTGCGATTTTCTTACAGCAGATGTAATATTATTATTATTATTATTATTATTATTATTATTATATGTATTATTTTACTCTTATTATTATTAAAAGAATACATAAGCACATTTACGTTGAAGAAGATGAGAATAATGATTTGATCAGAGTTGGAAAGTCTTATCTTAAATTTGAGCTTGATGTAAATATTCAAAAACATTTAACCTACTGATTTTATTGGTATCTATTTTTATTTCTGAAATTTACCACCCTCAGCTTATACTAGAGTCAATGTTTTCCCAGTCTTTTTGTGGTAAAATTAGGTGCTTCAGCTTATATTCAGGTTGGCTTATACTCGAGTATATACGGTATCTGTTTCCTCCCTATAATACGCAGGGCGGTTTCATTAATCCTCATTGCGAGTTCTAAACTACAATGTTGGGGGCAGAAATCTTTGGAGAAGAGGAGATGAATGCCCAAGAGTCACCTCATCT
Organism: Anolis carolinensis; assembly: GCF_035594765.1. Taxonomy (NCBI): domain Eukaryota; kingdom Metazoa; phylum Chordata; class Lepidosauria; order Squamata; family Anolidae; genus Anolis; species Anolis carolinensis. The sequence continues at coordinate 20,083,550 of NW_026943822.1, read as the reverse complement.
CATCCTTGGAGTCGGGCCTTGCGTTAGAGCATCATTAACGGTACGAATGAACAATTGTGAAGAATGGCCGTAGTTATGCAGGATAATGCCTTGGAGTCTGCCGGGATTAGACTTACTCCAATGCATGCATCTAAGGTCCATTAACATTACAGGGAGGCTGGCCAGATGAGATGTGCCGTTAGACACCGGGGAAATGAGGGGTGGTGTTTGAAAACCAAAACTATACTATTTTAGAAACCTTACATTTAACCCTTGAGTCTATGCTGTTGTTGATTCTTTTGGCAACACCTTGGAAATAATGTCAGCATTTTCTCAGGTCTATCCCATCGTTGGAGCCCCCGGTGATGCAGCGGGATAAACCACTGAGCTGCTGAACATGCTGACCGAAAGGTCGGCGGTCCAAATCCAGGGAGCAGGGTGAGCTTCTGCTGTTAGCTCCAGCTTCTGCCAACCTAGCAGTTCTAAAACATGCCAATGTGAGTAGATCAATAGATACCAGGGGCCGGGCTGTGGTGCAGGCTGGTTAGCAGCCAGGTGGAATAAATCACTCTGACCAAGAGGTCATGATTTGAGGCCAGCCCATGTCCAGGTGATCACCTGACAATTAAAATAAAAAATAGCCCCTGCTCGTTGTTGACCTAAGCAACCCGATAGATAGTTACATCTATCAAGTAGGAAATTTAGGTACCACTTATATGTGGGGAGGCAAATTTACGATGGAGCCTCTCGTGGCTCAGTGTGTTAAAGCGCCGAGCTGCTGAACTTGCAGACTGAAAGGTCCCAGGTTCAAATCCTGGGAGCGGAGTGAGCGCCTGTTGTTAGCTCCAGCTTCTGCCAACCTAACAGTTCGAAAACATGCAAATGTGAGTAGATCAATAGGTACCACTCTGGCAGGAAGGTAACAGCGCTCCATGCAGTCATGCCAGTGGCCACATGACCTTGGAGGTGTCTATGGACAACGCCAGCTCTTCAGCTTAGAAATGGAGAGCACCAACCCCCAGAGTCCGTAAACACCTCCGATGTTATGTGGTCCACTCCCTGGATTTGAACTGCTGACCTTTTGGTCAGCAGCTCAGCAGTTTAAGCCACTGCGTCACTGGGGGATAAACCCGGAAACAAATCAATAAATACAGAAAAGATGGGCACCATTGCTATCCACATAGCGAAACATTAGGAGAGATTGCCATACAGCCCGGAAAACTCACAGCAGCCCAGTGATTCCAGCCATGAAAGCCTTTGACAACAAATTTTGTGAATCTTTGCCCAGGCATGGATGCTCACTACATTGCCTTGAAATGTGGAATGGAAAGACCATGAACAGAGAGAGGTTCCTGGAGCTTTGCTAGATTGCCTTCATGTTGTGTTATATGTTCCTTTGGCAAAAAATAAAATAAAAGCAATATCCTGGAGTAAGCAAGCAAAACCTGACACTAGAGTTAGCTAAAAATACCAGCTCACAAATCTTCACCACTCCTTCTGCCAGTAGAGCTTGCTTGGAAAAGTGGGTCAGGATGAATCACCCTCGAGTTCTTTCTGACTCACCCATGTCTCCAAGTCCATGCAACTCTCAGATAAAATAGCTCTGATTTAGTTGTTTGAAGCATTTCTTTTTGAAATCACAAAGGGCTCGTGGATCTACCTATCAAAGAAAAAGAGAGCAAACACTCTCTTTAGATGTGCAACCAAAAAGACACGGAACAACAGAAAAGGTATTGGAAGGGAAGAGGAAAAGAAACGTCGAGTGGATGGTGACTCTGTCTGTTCCAAGGTACACGGAGATTGGAAACACCAATTTCTCGCAGCCAAAAGGACTTCTAAAACACCACAGGCTTCATATTTACGAACCATATTTACGAAGCCTTAGCATTGAACTGTTGTGTTGTTAAAGTGCGAAGTATGGAACCCTGCGCAGACGGTCGGTCAACGTGCCTTCATTGATTTCTTGACAGCAGAAGGTGTCACTCCAAAGGAGATTCATCAGAGAATGCAAGCTGTGTATGGTGATTGTATTGATGTGAGTCCTGTGCGTCGTTGGGCGAGTAAGTTTAAAGATGGTGAGGTGGGAACATCTGACTTGTATGACAAACAAAGAGTTGGACATCCTGTGACAGCAACCACCGAGTTTCACAAGCAAAAGACTAACAGATTGATTCAGGACGAACGTCGTATCACTCAGAGAGAAATTTCAAGCATAATCGGCATTTCACAAGAACGTGTGGGTCACATATTGCTTTGCTTGGTTATCGGAAGATCTGTGCACGATGGGTCCTGTGAGACGCCGGTTGTGGAAACAGAGTGTTGACTTCTTCCGTGACGGCTTCATAAAACTTGTTCATCGTTGGCAGGAACGCATCCAATTGTCTGGTGATTATGTGGAAAAGTCAATAGTGGTAGTTAAAAAGCACATTCTAAGGACTATTTCTGCGTTTGATTTATTAAAATATCCCCATCCAAACCCAAGTAACGAAGGTGGAGGCATTACTTTTCATTCAACCCTCGTACAACTTATTGAAACTTTTTTTCATTGATCGCACAGGCCTAATATTCGATAATGCTCTGCTCCTTGCCCCTTCTCTTCCCCAACTTTGGGTCCTCCAGGTGTTTTGGACTTCAGCTTCTAAACTAAGACCTTGCCCTACGAGCGGTCCTTTGCAGAAATGCTTTCGATCCCCCTTCCGGCATTCAGAGCCTTCTCTAGCTTTCCTCTTCATTGAACGCTGGGAATTGCTATCCCAAACCATGCAGAATAACACTGTATTCTCTCCTGTTCTTTCCCTCTTCTAACCGCCTACAGATCCATAGCATCTTATCCACTCTCTCTCTCTCTTTCTACTGCATTTTATTTTCTTACCAAAATGGAAAAACAGACCAAAAAAAAAAAACTCCTCATTCCCCAGTGTTTCCCTTTGCAGTTCGGTGTGTTTTATTTTTATTTTATTTGGGGTTCTTTTCACAAAAAAAGAGAGGAAAGAAACTATTGATCCTCACAGAGCTTGTATTTTTTTTAATCATCCAAACTGCCTGGAGGGGAAATGCAATAGGAAGAAGCTTGGAAGTGAAGGTTGTGGGTTTGGAAGTGAGCAGGCCTCCACGGGCTGGGTTATGTGTGGCTTATCTGTTTGTGATAAAAGGGAAGAGATCATCAAATGGCAGAGTTGAAAAAGACCCCAAGGGTCATCCAGTTTAACCCCCTCCCATGCACAATATAATGGCACAATACAGAATATGATGTGGACCAGATAGATGGAAATATGAAGTCTCGTCATATCTATTTCTTTGACAAAAAACTTGAACTTCCAAAACACAATTCCGCATAAATCTGCTTTATACTGAGAACCATTTAAACCAGGCTTCTCCAACTTGCTGGCTGTTGTGACTCAGCTGGCACCTCAGATTGACTCTGATGAGGATGATGGGATTCAGGTTCACAATCAGGTTCAAAATGTCCCTGTTGTAGAAGTTGAGGAACAGAGAGTGCAAGTTCATTTTCCCACAGCAAGGAATGATGTTGTTGATACTGAAACTAGCCAGGTGCAAATTGACTTGGAAAAGGAGGATAGTTCTCAGTCTGATAATGAGGCTCAGCAAACTAATGAGCAGGCTGACCTTGATGAGACAGGTTCCCTAGATCGAGCTGACCGTTTGGAATTCAGGGTTCGGAGGAGTGTGAGAATTGCAAACAAGAGGGAGGTTAGAGGCCAGAGAAATGCTTTCATGTTTTGCAAAGGGTATTAAAGCAATGTGTTTGGAGACAAACCTTTGTCAAAGCAACTTTCGTTCAACCAAGAAGCAAGCTCTCATTTTTCCTGGATTATCTTACAGCCTTTGTGTTCATGTTCATGGAACTTTGTCATGTTCTAATGGGACTTTGGGATGTTGTTTATTCCTCGTGATTTCTTGGATTATTCTCTAAGGCTTTATTTTGTAATGATCTTTTGGAACTTTACTTTTGCTTTTAAATAACTTTTAATCTTCTATTTTCTAATAAACTACAAAAGACTTCAACCTGTGTGTAGTCTGGTGTATATAGCAAGGTGAAGCTAACCTGAGGTGCGACACTGACCTTTCTATGTGTTGGACTTGAACTCCCATTCGGCTTATACTTGAGTGAGGGTCCTGGCCGGCTTCTATTCAGGTCGGCTTATACTTGAGTATATAGGTTTTCATAGTTGGACAGTCTTATCTTATTAAAGTCTTATTATTATCCTAAATTATTTTTGAATTTGACCTGTAGCTGCTGCATTTCCCACCCTCGTCTTATACTCGAGTCAATACGTTTTCCCAGTTTTTTGAGGTAAAATTAGGTGCCTCAGCTTATATTCGGGTCGGCTTATACTCAAGTATATACGGTACCTTCCCGGAGCCAGATATGAGAACTGCCTCCAGAAGCCGGAAATGAAAGGAGAAGCCTTTGCCTTGTTTGTATGTGTATGTCCCATTGTATTTGACTGTAAAGGCATTGAATGTTTGCCTATGTAAATGCTAGGGGAGAAGGGTGGAATATAAATAAAGTATATTATTTATACTTATATTATTTAACTCCGTCTCCCGGGATTCCATAGCATTGAACCATGGGTGTTAAAATGGTACTTCACTGCATTAATTCTACAGTGTAGAGATGAAACCAGCATAAAACAATACTACAACATGTGCCAGCTATCCAGTTATAGGCTTATAACACTCAATATTGTGATCACATACTACATATTGCATGCTTTAGTGCTCATATGTTTGTAAAGTCAGGCTCATGGCTACCTTATTGTGTTTTGTGCAGGGTTTTCCAAAATGCAGATTGGGAAAAAATGTGGGAGAAACACATTTACTGCATTGCACCACCACACTCTTTATAATTAGGTAACTAATTAAATATCAGCTCATTGTCCCCAGCGTGTCTCCTTGTCCTTCTGTATTTATTTTGGGTAAATGGTATTGATTGTATTTACAAATGCAAACAAAATTGTATTTGCTGTGGATCAACACAATAGCAGGCGTTTCACAGCTAGCTATTGTATTTGCTGTCGCCCATTCTCCCGAGCTTTAAAAAGTTATTTTTAACACAATATATCATCATCATCATCATCATCATCCTCATCTTCATTATCATCATCACTATTTAATATTATGATGTAATAATACATTTAAAATACTTTTTTTTTTGGAGAAACTGCAAGTCGCTTCTGGTGTGAGAGAATTGGCCGTCTGCAAGGATGTTGCCCAGGGGATGCCAGGATGTTCTTGATGTTTTTACCATCTTTGTGGGAGGTTTCTCTCATGTCCATACATGGAGCTGGAGCTGACAGAGGGAGCTCATCCACTCTCTCCCCGTGTTGGATTCGAACCTGACAGCCTTCAGGTCAGCAACCCAACCATCAAGTCACAAGGCTTTAACCCACTGCGCCACTGGGGGCTCCATTTAAAATAATAATTATTATTATAATGTCATGAAAGTATACATTCCAGGTAAATATTATTATTATTATTATTATTATTATTATTATTATTATTTTATTATGACACAGCAAACAAGATAGATATGCTCGATTTCGTATCACAAAATCACAAGTCAAACACTTCCCAAGTGTCTAGGACTATGTGATGTATTTTCGGATGATGTGTGCAGATCCCAGTAGGGTGGCCTTTTGCAGTTGGCAGATCGTAATTTTGTCATTATTATTATTAGTAGTAGTAGTAGTAGTATTAGTATTTAGATATGAATCATGATTATATACCTGAATCCAGGAGCACCCGGTGGCACAGCGGGTTAAACTGATGAGCTGCTGAACTTGCGGATTGAAAGGTTGGCAGTTTGAATCTGGGGAGTGGGGTGAGCTCCCACTGTTAGCCCCAGCTTCTGCCAACCTAGCAGTTCAAAAACATGCAAATGTGAGTAGATCAATAGATACCGCTCTGGCAGGAAGGTAACGGCACTCCATGCAGTCATGCCGGCCACATGGCCTTAGAGGTATCTATGGACAACGCCAGCTCTTCGGCTTAGAAATGGAGATGAGCACCAACCTCCAGAGTCGGACATGACTGGACTTAATGTCAGAGGACAACCTTTACCTTTATTTAGTTGGGAAGTATTCGACTTGTGATTTTGTGATACGAAATCCAGCATGTCTGTCTTGTTTGCTGTGTAATAATAAAATAATTGTAATAATAAATACAGGAAAATAATACATGTAATAATAATAATAAATAGAGTAAAATGATGCATGTAATAATAAATAGAGTAAAATAATAAATGCAATAATAATAATAATAAGATCAGAGTGAAATAATAAATGTACAGTAGAGTCTCACTTATCCAACATTTGCTTATCCAACGTTCTGGATTATCCAAAGCATTTTTGTAGTCAATGTTTTCAATATATCATGATATTTTGGTGCTAAATTCGTAAATACAGTAATTACTACGTAGCATTACTGCATATTGAACTACTTTTTCTGTCAAATTTGTTGTATAACATGATGTTTTGGTGCTTAATTTGTAAAATCATAACCTAATTTGATGTTTAATAGGCTTCTCCTTAATCTCTCCTTATTATCCAACATATTTGCTTATCCAACGTTCTGCCAGCCTGTTTATGTTGGATAAGTGAGACTCTACTGTATTATTATTAATAATAATAAAAATAGAGTAAAATAAATATAATAGTAGCAACAAAAATAGTAGCAAAAATAGTAGCAACCTCACAACCTCTGAGGATGCCTGCCATAAATGTGGGCGAAACGTCAGGAGAGAATACTTCTAGAACATGGCCATACAGCCCGGAAAACATACAACAACCCAGTAGCAACAATAATAGAGAAAAATAATAAATGTAATAGTAGCAACAATAATAGAGAAAAATAATAAATGTACCATATATTCTCGAGTATAAGCTGACCCAAATATAAGCCAAACAGGACCCTCACCCGAGTATAAGCCAAGGGGGGCTTTTTCAGTCTTAAAAAAAGGGCTGAAAAACTAGGCTTATACTCGAGTATATACAGTAATAATGGCAAGCTGTGAGTTTTCTGGATTGTCTGGCTATGATCCAGAAGCATTCTCTCCTGATGTTTCGCCCACATCTATGGCAGGCATCCTCAGAGGTTGTGAGGTCTGTTGGAAACTAGGCAAGTGGAGTTGTAGTTACTGGGATTTATAGTTTACCTGCAATCAAGGAGCACTTTGAACTCCACCAAAGATGAATAATAACTGGATGATGCTGCTGCCTTGTACCCTTTTAAGATGCTGGTCTAACTTAATCTATATTTCATTTAGCCAGGAGCCATTACA
>NW_026943822.1:19746268-19753768 GCF_035594765.1 Anolis carolinensis | reverse complement strand
GTAGATGTTTGTGAAACTTCTTCTCATCCTCCTGGATTCAATTTGCCTCCCAACCTTGGATTTGCAAATATAATAGTAGAATTTTTATCTTCTCAGGAGCCGGATAAAATGAGTGAAAAACAGACATCTCAAATGCAAAAGCAAGATGATGAATAGGGAAGTGGGAGGAGATTTATGATACAATACAACTCTAAATATAATCAGTCCTTCTTTTATCTCCTTCTCGGAGAAGTCAACAATATACCTTGACAATGCCAAGCTGCTTTCCCTCTTCAACAAACAGCAACAAAGCCCTTGACGGAAAGCTTGCATTTCCCTTCTTGTCTTATGCTGATATGGAATAAAACGCATCTTGAACCCTGGCCTTCATTACATGATACAATCCTGGAACGACGGCGACAATATGCGGAATGAAAGGTACAAAAGAAAGCAGGGAGAAAACCATCCTATGGCACAGAAATCCCTATTCAGCACTTCCTATTGATATGTTGCTGAAAAGCAAAATGCATGTACAGTTATACACAGGGATCCAGTTTGGTAGACTTTCATCCCAGTAGGAGGCTCTTTCCTCGATTCATGGAAACAGTCCTCCGACCACAGTTCGTTCTGCAAATAACAAAAGAGTTGCTCGAGAATTAAAAATCCCATTGTTGGGAAGCCTTTTAAGGGAGAACAAAGGCAACCGTCTCCTACAAACAGTTGACGACTTTGGTCCATCCTGCTGTTTCCTTACAACCTTGCAACGAGAGTTATGTTATTTTCCCAATAATTTGCAAGTTGGGAGAAGGGGAAGCAAATGACAAGAAAATGAGTAAATTTGAGAAGAGAAAGAGGGGAAAGCGAGAGGAGGAAGAGGAGAAACTGGGACTTTTTAAGATCAGTTGAAAGAAGTGGGACAGCAAAGGATGAATCAGGATTGTTCCTGTCAAAACAGGTGTGTTAGAGGAAGAATAAGCAAACCAACAAACAAGATAGCTACAGGGTTGATGTGAGTTTGTATGGCCATGTTCCAGAAGCATTTTCTCCTGAAGTTTCGCCCACATCTATGGCAGGCATCCTCAAAGGTCGTGAAGTCTATTGGAAATCAGGCAAGTGATGTTTATATATCTGTGAAGTAGTGTCCAGGGTGGGAGTGGGTTAAAGAATTCTTATCTCTTGGAGACAAGTGTGAATGTTGCAATTGGACACCTTGATTAGCATCTAATAGCCTTGCAGTTTTAAAGCCTGGCTGCTTCCTGCCTGGGGGACTCCTTTGTTGGGAACCCCCTGAAGGGACCATAAGCCAGAAAATGGTAATAATAATAATAATAATAATAATAATAATAATAATAATAATAATAAAAACTTTATTTATACCCCGCCACCATCTCCCCGTGGGGACTCGGGGTGGCTTACATGGGGCAGAGGCCCAAACAACATAGAACAAAAAATAAACAACATTATAAAAATCACACTATAAAAAGTAAACTTTTGCATATGTGGCTTTGCCTCTGTATGTGCTCCTCCCTTCTTGTGTGCTGGTGACTTTTCTCCAGAAAGTTCTGAGCAGAGAAGAAAGCTCAGAGTAAACAAGTTAGGTCACTGGTATCACTTGTGCCAAAGTAGGTGTGGAAGGCGAGGAAGACCCTCAGCCATTGGTCAAGTTTAGATAAGCCAAGATATATATACTTTGTCATACCCCAGCCACCTTTGGTTTCTGAACCTGATTCAGAAATGAACTTTGACCAGGATGAAGCTTATTCTGACTTTTTGCCCAGTCCGCAGAGCTTCTTCCAATTACAGCTCCCAGCTGTTGATAACTCGGTTGCTTCCTTAATTGGGAGAGATACTGAAAATATTACTCCCGTGGCTGAACCAGATGTTTTGAGTTCCCCAGAGAATGTATCCTTCAACAGAAGGGAGTTTCTGCATCGCCAGAGATCAGAAAAACAAGGGCTCTGAAGGAGTAAATGTTTGGCATCTCGAGGGGATAATGGATAGAAGATTCCCTTGGGAACCTTTGGGGAGTTTGGCTTCTCTAAGTTCCATAAAAGTGCCTTGCACTGTGAACACTTTGCGGTGTCAACGTAGCGATTTCCTGAGAACAGTTCACCGACTCTAGTTCCTGATTCTACCAAGCCAAGTTTCCTGTTCCTGGCGGCCAAGCCGAGCCGCGAATCTCAATTAGAACCGGAGTAAATCCACTTCCTTGCCTTGTTCCTGAATCAAGATTGGTTTTAGCTTTGTCTCGTTCCTGTCTTGATATCAAAGACTTTCTAGTGACTTTGGACCTTGTTATTCAGTCTTGCTTCCTTGTTGTTTTCCCCGCTCAAGAACTTTCCAATAGTTTTGAGCGTATTTCAGTTTCTGGACTTTGGACAATAATCTTGGACATTTCTCTTCAACTCTTTGGACTAATTCCTACCTTTTTACAAAGGACTATTATCCACTCATCCTTTCCACTTATTCATTCCTGAATTTATGATTGTTTTAACAAAGATATTATATGATTATTGGTCTCTGTTTGGTTTCCAGTGCTCACGCTGCCTTGGGATGCAACATTCTTTGTTTGCTGCGACATGCTTTGCAGCGGCCATTTGCATGATACGGACCCTTGTGGGTGTGTATGACTGTTCTGCTTTCTCATAACTATGATGAAAATAAACTTTGCTTTTTGTATCTCTCACGAGACTGGGTTTTCTGCCTGATTTCCCTCCTGGGCCAGGACCCACTGAAGGTTATTGTCTTACACCCTGAGGATGTCAAAGAGATAAGCAAACACTATAAAGGTTCAAAACATAAAAAGAGATGTGTATATTAGAGCATCTTGCAAAGGCCACAGAAATAGTCAGGCCTCTCTGAGTATAGAGCTATCTTCTTTCTATGTCAAAAAGATAAGCAAATACTATAAAGTTTCAAAACATAAGTTGCACTATGTAATTTAGAGCATCATATACATACAATATTACCTGAGAGTTAACAACAATAATGAAAATAATAAGTACAGTCAACTGTTATAATCCACAGTAGTATCTTCCAGACTGTAATGTTTAAAGGAAACTGTAATTATCAAGGCTTAAATGCGGACTAAAGTCAAAACATATCAAGTAGTCTCCACTATTTAAACATCAATTGGATTTGGCAACCAAAATAATATAAACATATAAATATATTGCTGTTTTGATCTTATGTTGTACTGTTTATTTTATGTAATGTATTATTTAATTGTATTATGTTATGGTTTATTGTATTGTCTTGGGCATGGCCCCATGTAAGCCGCCCCGAGTCCCCGTTGGGGAGATGGTGGCGGGGTATAAATAAAGTTTTATTATTATTTATTATTAAACACATTCAACTCTATTTAGCTCTATACTCAGAGAGGCCTGACTATTTCTGTGGCCTTTGCAAGATGCTCTAATATACACATCTCTTTTTATGTTCTGAACCTTTATAGTGTTCGCTTATCTCTTTGACATTGTCTAGTATAGACATTTGTGTGTATTTATCATTACACCCTGAGGATGCCTTCCAGAGATGTGGATAAAACATCAGGAAAGAATGCTTCTGGAACATGGCTACACAGCCCAGAAAACTCACAGTGATTCCGGTCATGAAAGCCTTCGACAACAGAAGATATCTACAGTTTAGTCAAGGGGAAAGGTAAAATTAATAGGCAGAGGGAAACATATTTTCCTGCCACAGCAAATGATTCCAGGAAGACCACGACAATGTGGAGAAAGCTAGAGTTGCCCTCCCCACCTGCTTAACTAGGTCAGCATTTTCAGTGGCCTGTCCTTGCATTGCCAGATATCGATCAGGATCCAGAGAGTGTGATAAAAGTAGTCCATAAAGTCCCTATTTGCAGTAATAAAAATACTAATGAGACGGAAGGACAAAGAGAAAGGAGGAGGAGAGTCGATAGCAACCTTATAAGCGATTCTTGATGTGAAGGGGAGGAGGTTATTCCTCATGGATGCAGATCCAGCACTTGGTTATTTTAATATTTTGTTAGTGTAATAATTCCCTTCTGCTCCGAAGTACTTTTCCTCAGCTGCACGGCACAAGTCTCTGAAGACATCGTTGGGTCTCAAGTGCTTTGCAAGAATTGGTTCATGGGGATTATAACATTTCATAGACCTTGCATTGTAGTAAGTACACTCAAGACACCAGATCCCATCTGATCCTAGAAGCTAAGCAGGGTCAGCCTTGGTTAATACTTGAATGAGGACAACCACTTTAGACAAGGTTCTGTAGGCTATATTTCAGAGGAAGGAATGTGTAAATTATTATTATTATTATCAACACAACGACGTTGTATAGCACAGCAAACAAGATAGATATGCTGGATTTCGTTTCGCAAAACCACAAGTCGAACACTTCCCAAGTGTCTAGGACTGTGTGATGTATTTTCTGATGATGTGTGCAGATCCCAGTAGGGTGGCCTTTTGCAGTTGGCAGATGGTGATTTTGTCAATGTCTATTGTTTCCAAATGCCGGCTGAGATCTTTTGGCACAGCACCCAGTGTGCCCATCACCACCGGGACCACCTGTACTGGTTTCTGCCAGAGTCTTTGAAGTTCAATCTTGAGGTCCTGATAGCGGCTGAGTTTTTCCTGTTGTTTTTCATCTATGCGACTGTCACCTGGGATGGCGACATCAATGATCCAAACCTTGTTCTTTTCCACAACTGTGATGTCTGGTGTGTTGTGTTCCAGAACTTTGTCAGTCTGGATTCGGAAGTCCCACAGTATCTTTGCGTGGTCATTTTCCAATACTTTTGCAGGTTTGTGATCCCACCAGTTCTTTGCTGCTGGGAGGTGGTACTTGAGGCATAAGTTCCAATGAATCATTTGGGCCACATAGTTGTGCCTCTGTTTGTAGTCTGTCTGTGCGATTTTCTTACAGCAGCTGAGGATATGATCAATGGTTTCGTCCAAGAGCACCTAACCCATTAGCATTATGGAGAATCAAACCCAAACGAAGTCTATACTGGCTCGGTCGTCGCCCAGGATAAAAAGGACCGCGGTGGATGCTGCTGATTCTGGACATCCATCGACAAGTGGGCTATGGAATCATCAAAACCCAAATGAACAGTCACAGAAGCGGCAAAAATATACAATGCCAGAAAACCGCACAATTATTATTATTATTATTATTATTATTATTATTATTATTATTATTATTATTATTATTATATAGGGACCAGAGTGAAGAAGGAGGGCCAGGAAGACATCATTCCACCATGTCTCCTGTGTCAATATCTATATATATAAAAGAGTGATGGAATCCTGGCGACCAACAAAACAACAAAACTAAAGGCCCTCCAACCTCAAAATTTGACAACACAACCCATCATCCACGCCTCTAGGTTGATACAACAAAAAGAAAAGAAAAATAAAGTCCTACTTCGCCACAGCAACACGTGGCCGGGCACAGCTAGTAACAATATATAATACTAATATTGTGCTGTACTAATAATATAATATATTGTTAATACTGTATATACTCGAGTATAAGCCTAGTTTTTCAGCTCTTTTTTAATGACTGAAAAAGCCCCACTCGGCTTATACTCGGGTGAGGGTCCTCGTTGGCTTATATTTGGGTCAGCTTATACTCGAGAATAGATGGTACATTTATTATTTTTCTCTATTATTATTGGTATTATTACATTTATTATTTTCTCTATTATTGTTGCTACTATTACATTTATTTTACTCTATTTTTATTATTAATAATACATTTATTATTTTACTCTGATCTTATTATTATTATTATTATTATTAATATTGCATTTATTATTTTACTCTATTTATTATTACATGTATTATTTTCCTGTAATAATAATAATAATAATAATAATAATAATAATAATAATAATAATTATTATTATTATTATTATTATTATTATTATTACATGTATTATTTTACTCTATTATGAAATTTACCACACTCAGCTTATACTGGATTCAATGTTTTCCAATTTTTTTGTGATAAAATTAGGTGCCTTGGCTTATATTTGGGTCGGTTTATACTCGAGTATATACGGTAATACTAATATTGTGCTATGCTAATAATATAATATATTGTATATACATATAATATTGATAGTAATATTATAATGTAATACAATATAATAATACATATTATATATTACATGTAATATTACTAATAATATTGCAGTATAGTGGTATATTCTTCATTCACGCAGTCGTTTCCAACTCTTCATAGCCTCATGGACCAGTCTATGCCAGAGCTTATAGTACAATATAGTAATGTATAATGTTTATATTGTGCTATGCTAATAATATAATATATTGTATGTACATATAACTTGTAAGCCACCCTGAGTCCCCTTCGAGATGAGAAGGACGGGATATAAATGTTGCAAATAAATAAATAAATAAATAAATAAATAAATAATAAAACCATTGCTGAGTAATGTTGCCCAGGTAAAGCCTATGAAATGTGTAAAATCAACAAAAGACTTGAAAGAACTTATCCAGAAATAGCTATGAGATGAAAATCCATATGTTACGTTAGTGGATCCTACAATCTTGGGGTCGTCAGAGTTTCAGACTCAGTCATCTTTTTTTTAATTCCTTGCAAATTGTGATTTAGTCTGCCCTGGTTCATTTGACCTGAATGTTTGGATGAGAATGCAAATGACCCTCTGAATTCCTACATTTCTTCCTGGCCAAGAACCGGTGTAGTGTAAATCTCCGTATAGGGAGTAACACATTAATTGGGCTGAGCAACTTTGCATAACCAAATGCAGATCTCACATTTGCACAACTAAATACATGACTCGGGATGAAGGAGAATGCATAACCGATGGCACATGTGCATTGAGTAGCATCTATATGTATGCATTCACTGACACATTTAAGTACATAATGGCCACTGTTTGTGGAATGTGCTTATGCATCTTTGAACTAAATGTCAGTGTCCTACCTTAGGTTAGCTTGCCCTACTTCAGGTTGCAGAAGGTCAGTGGCCTACATATCTTTTTTGCCTTCCAAACCTTCCTCATCCCTAGCCAATGATGGAGAATGATGGGAGTTGCAATCCGACAACATCTAGAGCAGTGGTCCCCAAACTAAGGCCACATGCAGCCCATCAAAGCCATTTATCCGGCTCCCACCAAGGAGCTTTGCTTGTTTATACTAGTATTTTAATTATTACTTAATTAATTATTAATTATTAAGGGGTGCTTTGCTAGTGCTTTTGGTACACAAAGGCAGAAGGGGGTTGGACTAAATGGCCCAAAGGGTCTCTTCCAACCCTCTTTATTATTATTATTATTATTATTATTATTATTATTGACAGAAGGACACAGTATAACACAGCAAACGAGATCTATCTGCTGGATTCCGTATCACAAAATCACAAGTCGAACACTTCTTAAGCATTTAGCACTGTGTGATTTATTATTATTATTATGATGATGATGATTATTATTGACACAACAACATTGTATGACGCACCAAACAAGATAGATATGTTGGATTTCATATCACAAAA
>NW_026943822.1:19698768-19741268 GCF_035594765.1 Anolis carolinensis | reverse complement strand
TTCAATCTTGAGGTCCTGATAGCGGCTGAGTTTTTCCTGTTGTTTTTCGTCAATGCGACTGTCACCTGGGATGGCAACATCAATGATCCAAACCTTTTTCTTTTCCACAACTGTGAGGTCTGGTGTGTTGTGTTCCAGAACTTTGTCAATCTGGATTCGGAAGTCCCACAGTATCTTTGCGTGCTCATTTTCCAATACTACTTCTTCCTCTTCTTCTTCTTCTTCTTCTTCTTCTTCTTCTTCTTATTATTATTATTATTATTATTATTATTATTATTATTACTATCTGTCTTCTGACATCTTTTCAGATGGAGAACAGGCATATTTTATTGAATCAGAGTGTGAGAAGAAGAATTCACATTGTCTGAATGTTGTTAGATCAGGGCTTAAATCCCTGCTTAGTTGTGAAAACCACTGGGTAATTTTGGGCAAGTCACACTCTCTCAACCTCTGAGGAAGTCGAAGAAAGCCCCATGATAGTTTCACCCTAGGATCACCATAAGTCAGGGGCCGTGGTGGCGCAGTGGGTTAAACCGCTAAGCTGCAGAACTTGCTGACCAGAAGATCGGCAGTTCGAATCCGTAGGATGGGGTGAGCTCCCATTGTTAGCCCCAGCTTCTGCCAAGCTAGTAGTTCAAAAACATGCAAATGTGAGTACTGTCAGGGTGGTGATTAACTCAGAACCACCCTGATTTATTGGTGAGTCAGACCTCTCACCAATCCATCTTCCATAAGACCGCTGAAACAACTGGCTACAAGCAGCACCGAGAAACAACACCACAGTCGTAATTCAGCTGATCACAGCGGTTCTAAGGCTTTATTATTATACAATTATTATATACAAGTACTGGTGGCACAGTGTGTTAAAGCACTGAGCTGCTGAACTTGCGGACCGAAAGGTCCCAGGTTCAAATCCCAGGAGGGGAATGAGTGTCTGCTGTTAGCCCCAGCTCCTGCCAACCTAGCAGTTCGAAAACATGCAAATGTGAGTAGATTAATAGGTACCGCTCCAGCGGGAAGGTAACGGCACTCCATGCAAACATGCTGGCCACATGACCTTGGAGGTGTCTATGGACAACGCCAGCTCTTTGGCTTAGAAATCGAGATGAGCACCAACCCCCAGAGTCAGACATGACTGGACTTAACGTCAGGGGAAACCTTTACCTTTACTTATTTACAACTATAAAGTCCATCGCTCATAGGACCCATGTTTCCCTATCAAAGGCAAAGCATGTCCTCTCTCTTTGCCAATCGTCTGTAAAGTAGTTCTGCCGAGAACTCCCACATTCCATAGTAGAATCACGTATGTCCTGTCCGCACTTCTGAGACCGGAAGGCTTGACCTATTGGCTAGGCAGGCTATCAATCTAGCTGGCTTGCCATTAACCCGTGTGCTGCTGGAAAGCATGCCGGAATACACAGTTGCAAAACTCCAACAGCAAAACACTTGATTCAGCATTTCACACTTACAACAAAATAACACCAACAAGTACATCAATAGGTACTGCTGTGGCTGGCATGACTGCATGGACCTTTACCTTTTGGCCACAACAAATCCCAGGATTCTATAGCATGGCACCATGAAATTTCAAGTGGTGCCAAACCACTATAATTTTGCAGTTTGGATCATCTTTTATGTTTGGTTCCTGACACCAGCGACATCATCAATGCGGAAAGGGGAACACTGGTCCCTATGCTATTGGGTTGCCACTCTTTTCTCCTGCCAAATGCACCAGCGATTATCTGCTGTTGTTGCCACTATGTGTGCCCTTCAAAGTCCGTAAAGCGAAACGGGGAAACTCTCTCTCTCTCTCTCTCTGCAGGGTGATGCCTCCCCATATCAGCTCAGCCAGCCGTCTCATAATGTCTTGCTGCGGAGAGAAGATATAAAGAATTACATCCCCGTATTCAGCTCCTGCCATCGGAGTCGGCGGGGGGTTCCCCACGTGCCGCGGAGCAGAAACTGGCATCATCGCTTCCTCAAAGGAAAGCCCTCCAGTTCAGACAGATTAGCTTTCTAGGGTGTCCGCATTGCTCTGCCAACACTAGCCAGGCCTTGGCACACGCGACTATCGGCAGTCCCTTCTACATCAAACAAAGGCTCATAGGTTCTTGTTTTTCTGTTCTTTCCGCTACTGTCTGATCTCCTCAGGACGGTCTTCTAGGGTTTCTGGGTTTTGCATTCTTTGCAGCTTCCTTCTAATGAACATCCAGCCGCTCTGCATCCAAGGCAAAAGCAAAGGGAAGGACGAAGCCGCAACTTCTGTGAAGCCTTGAGAAGCTCTGTTGGAGCTTCTGGTTCAGAAATGATCAAAGCGGCCGGTGAAACCCCCCGCAAGGAAAGGTTGCAATACGTGGGGCCGTTTAGCCAAGGAAGAAAGGCATATAAAGGAGGATCCAATAGAGGTGGAGAACATAATTCCTGCCACACAGGGAGACATTATCCACCCTCTCTTATGCGGGTCATTCGGTAAAGCTGATTGGTGAGAGACGGATAAAAGTAATGGCACTATCACTATTATTATGGTGCTATTATTATGGCTGTGGCCGGGACAGGTTAGTAGCCAGCTGCAATAAATCACTACTGACCGAGAGGTCACGAGATCGAAGCCCGGGTCGGATTGAGCTCCCAACCATTAATAGCCTAGCTTGCTGTTGACCTAAGCAGCTCGAAAGACAGTTGCATCTGTCGAGTAGGAAATTTAGGTACTGCTTTATGCGGGGAGGCTAATTTCACGAGATTGAAGCCTGGGTCAGATTGAGCTCCCAATCATTAATAGTCTAGCTCACTGTTGACCTAAGCAGCTCGAAAGATAGTTGCATCTGTCGAGTAGGAAATTTAGGTACTGCTTTATGCGGGGAGGCTAATTTCACAAGATTGAAGCCTAGGTTGGATTGAGCTCCCGACCATTAATAGCCTAGCTGGCTGTTGACCTAAGCAGCCCGAAATACAGTTTCATCTGTTTAGGTACTGATTTATGTGGGGAGACTAATTTCACTAATTTATGACGCCATAAAAACTGCCAGCAGCGCACGGAAAGGAATGAAGAAGTACTCCATCAAGGACTCGGTGTCACAAGGCAGGAAGCGGACAGGCTTTGAAGCTGCAAGGCTATTCAGTGCTAATCAAGGTGGCCAAAGGCAACATTCACACTTGCCTCAGACAGACAAAGAGTTCTTTCTCCCACCTGATATAGAAACCCCACTTACAACCTCACAGCCTCACAACCTCTGAGGATTCCTGCCATAGATGTGGGTGAAATGTCAGGAGAGAATGCTTCTGGAACATGTCCATACAGCCCGGAAAACTCACAGCAACCCATTACCTGTTTGTTTTAATTTTTTTGGTAAAGTAGCAAAAGGCAAGAGCTTGGGGTTCTTCCACACAAACATATAACCCAGAATATCAAGGCAGATAATAATAATAATAATAATAATAATAATAATAATAATAATAATAATAATAATAATAATAGTCTGGGATCTGCGCGCATCATCCGAAAATACATCACACAGTCCTAGACACTTGGGAAGTGTTCGACTTGGGATTTTGTGATACGAAATCCAGCATATCTATCTTGTTTGCTGTGTCATACAATGTTGTATAATAATAACAACAACAACAACAATAACAATGATAAGTTTATTTATACCCCGCCTCCATCTCCCCCGAAGGGGACTCCGGGCGGTTTACATGAGCCGAGCCCGGATAAAAACAATAACAATATAAAATACATCAATAGACAAAAACATACACAATTATAAAATTTAAACACAACCTATGAAATCAAAAACAGACTTAATAAAACATGAAATTAAAACCAACGAGGTTGTAATAATAGACTGGGTAAAGTGCACCTTATAAAA
This sequence comes from Anolis carolinensis, assembly GCF_035594765.1. Lineage (NCBI taxonomy): Eukaryota > Metazoa > Chordata > Lepidosauria > Squamata > Anolidae > Anolis > Anolis carolinensis. The sequence continues at coordinate 19,737,402 of NW_026943822.1, read as the reverse complement.
GTTGTCAACTCGAGGTAACTGATAAAGTGATAACAGCTAAAACCCACTGACCTGCGGATATGATGACCCACTCTTTGGGTGTGGATTTTTGGACACCCAAAATATCTGCTTTGAACTGGGTTATCCAAGTCCACACTGCCATATAAACCAGTTCAATGTGGATTTTATACAGCCTTAGCCCCAAGGAAACCTAAAATGAGCACCAACCCCCTTCTATTTTATCACTTTTTCAATAACTGGGTGTTGGACATGAATTGTTATCCCCTTGAGTTGGCATTAAGGATTTCAACTCTTTGCGGAACGATCCCCGATTTATCCACCGGTCCTATCAAAATCCAAAATTTTGGCTGCAAATCTGCCCTTGACTTATACATGAGGCTGACATATACATGAAGATATAATGTCGTCCTCGCAAGTTCCTTAGATTGGTGCTTGCCAACCTAAGGAACAGCTTTAAGCATGATGTCAAAACGCTTTCCTTCACCAGATTGTGCCTCCCACCCCAACATGGGTCAGAAAGAACGAGAGAGAAACTGAGCCGGAGAGAGAGATCTGAAGAGCAGCTGAAGTCATGAGCAGCCTATTTAAAGCCTGGAATGTGTCACTTTACTCTCGAGTCCCTTGAAAGGAAGAAGGGAAGAGAAACCGAACCCTTAAGACTCTCTCCGGGAGTGTAAATAGAAGAAGACTTCCTGGCTCAATGACATTGCCTTTGGATAGTTATGTTTTCATTTCTCGGTTGAGAAAAAAAAAGACCACGTGATCAACGTACTAATTCTCATCACGCCGCTTATGGCTTTCTTTGTGAAATCTCATTTAGACTTCTTGCAAGGGGTCGAGAGGAATGGGAATGAGGAAGGAACAGGAGCACATTAACAGAAACACAGAAAACTTCCAGGATACTGTTGGAGTATGATTGTATTTGTATGAAATGTAAATCAAGTGTTTACTGCTGATGAGCAAGAGTGTATATTTTTCAGTAATGAAATAGTTAACAGCAGGCTAGTTTTGACTGACAGCCTGTTGTGATTGCTATGACCTATCAGACTTGATTTCCTGCCTTTGAGGGTTGGAACTTCCTCCGGACTGAGGAATGTTGTTTGTCTTATCTGTGGTGTTCGGCTTGAGCATTCTCTGAAGATGGACTATGAATGCTATGCTCAGAAGCCGAGAAATGCAAACTGTAAATAGACATGTAAATAAAGTTAATCAACAGTTGGACTTCACCTGCTGGAGTGTTTGTTTGACCAGTACTTTTTCTCAGCATGGGAATACAGTCTGGAGAAGGAGGTGAGACCAAGATGATGAATTTTTGGAATTCACTCTGCACCCCATCATCCCCTGACAACGGTTATGGGCCCAGGGCCAAGCCTTGAGTATAAGCCGACCCAAATATAAGCCGAGGCACCTAATTTTGCCACAAAAAAAACTGGGAAAACATTGACTCCAGTATAAGCCGAAATACCAATAAAATTACATTTATTATTTTACTCTATTTATTCTTGCATTTATTATTTTACTACATTTATTATTATTATTATTATCACATTTATTAGTTCACTCTATTATTATTAAAAGGATACATAAGCACATTTACATTGAAGAAGATGAAAATAATGATTTAATCAGAGTTGAGCAGTCATATCTTAAATTACAGTTTGATGTAAAGATTCAAAAACATTTAAATAACAATGCACTTAAGAGGAGAATCTTTAGAGAACTTTGTTAATGAATGGCAACCAATGATCCAACATTTCAATGTAAAATTAATCTAAAAATGTACATAGAGGAAGCTAATAGACTGAAGGCAAGGAGGAAACAGATATAAATTTGGAACTTGTAATATTTTTATATGTACAGTAGAGTCTCACTTATCCAAGCTAAACGGGCCAGCAGAAGCTTGGATAAGCGAATATCTTGGATAATAAGGAAGGATTAAGGAAAAGCCTATTAAACATCAAAATAGGTTATGATTTTACAAATTAAGCACCAAAACATCATGTTAGACAACAAATTTGACAGAAACAGTAGTTCATTACACATTAATGCTATGTAGTAATTACTGTATTTACGAATTTAGCACCAAAATATCACAATGCATTGAAAACATTGACTACAAAAATTCGTTGGATAATCCAGAACGTTGGATAAGCGAGTCTTGGATAAGTGAGACTCTACTGTAATAATAAATAGAGTAAAATAATAAATGTATTAATAATAATAAAAATAGAGTAAAATAAATTTAAAAGTAACAACAATAATAGAGTGAAATAATAAATGTAATAATAATAATTAATAGAGTAAAATAATAAATGTAATAATACCAATACTAATAGAGAAAAATAATAAATATACCATATATACTTGAGTATAAGCCGACCTGAATATAAACCCACCAGGACCCTCACCCGGGTATAAGCCGAGGAGGTTTATTTCAGTCCTAAAAAAGGGCGGCTCAGCGCGGCTCACATTGTTACAAAAGTAACAACCCAAATACATTAGCACAATATAAAATGGTTAAAACACAATAAGGTAATAAAACAAAAGTTAATAGAACAGTAATAATATGTTGGTGATTCCTTGAAATTCAGGGTGTTTTCTTCGGAGGTATTTTAAAGGCTTTATAGGGAAATGGAGAAATTTGGGTTTCCCCATCAATTTTTTTCTCAATTTTTTTGCTGAGACTTCATATTTCTAAACCTGGGCAATCCCTTGCAAATGGGAACCTAATGCAAAACGAGCATTTGCATCCATTAATCCTCTGCGCTAATTATGCCCGGCACAATGGAAATTGGCTTTTTCCGTAATACTGTAGGCAAATTTCCTGCCCTTTCTCCCGCTCTCCCTCCTCCGCATCGTCTTTGAAGGCAAAGACGGCAACAGAACCCGCATTTAATAGCTAAGCTGCTATTAAATCAGCCAGGTAGCGGCCCTGGTAATAGGCCACAAGGTCAATTGGCTGCGACAGGGGGGGCTTTTTAGCGCTCGATCAGCAGAAATGAGGAACAAACTCTATCAGCCTCATGCGCTCTCCCATGCTGAGCACAGACGCCGGCCACTTGCCCTCTTCCCTTCATGGAAGCGAACACAATGGCGTTCAGAAGCCATTCCTTCTCTCCCATACACGTGCCATTAAGTGGAATCATCCCTCCATATTCACTAGAGTTAAGGGCACAGGACCCCCATGAACGCAAAAAAAAAAACATTTTATATACTCGAGAGAACATTGCTCTAGGAATTTCTAGGTCTTCCAGCATGGCTCTATAGTCAACCTCTGCTGGAAGGTAAGTATAGAATTGCATCGGAGGACCGAAAGAGAGCATTCGAGAGAGATGCAAAAATCAAAACTGCAAATGTGGAGAAAGGACTGTATGTAAAATCGGCAGAGGATAGAATAATAATAACAATAATAACACATAAAAATTACCTAAGTCATTTCAGACTTAGGTCAACCCTACATCTAAAGTTTAGGACAGAGGCCAGGTCAATGACCTTGGAGGGCCTTAGTTTGGGGACCCCTGATCTAGACAATCTCATGAGACCATAGGTAAGCAAAGAGACCTCCAAAGACCATCTAGATGGTCTCATAAGACCATAGGTAAGGAAATGGGCCCCCAAAGACCATCTAGATCAGGGGTCCCCAAACTTTTTAAACAAGGGGCCAGTTCACAGTCCCTCAGACCGTTGGAGGGCCAGATTAGAGTTGGAAAAAAAAGAACAAATTCCTAAGCATACTGCACATCTCTTATTTTGAAATAAAAAAGTGAGAACAAATACAGCCTCACTGTTAATAATAATCATAATAAAAATAATAAAGAGGGTTGGAAGAAACCCCTTGTGCCATTTAGCCCAACCTCCTTCTGCCTTTGTGCATCAAAAGCACTAGCAAAGCACCCCTTAATAATTAATGATTAATTAAATAATAATCAAAATACCATTATAAACAAGCAAATCATTGGAAGGTGTGCACCAGGCGGGGGCCGGATAAATGGCTTCAATGTGGCCCCCGGGCCTTAGTTTGGGGACCCCTGATCTAGATGATCTCATAAGGCCATCAGAAGACCATAGGTAAGTAAAGGGACCCTCAAAGGCCATCTAGATGGTTTCATAAGACCATAAGTAAGGAAATGGGTCCCCAAAGGCCATCTAGATGATCTCATAAGGCCACCAGAAGACCATAGATAAGGAAAGGGACCTTCAAAGACCATCTAGATGGTTTCATAAGACCATAGGTAAGGAAAGGGACCCCCAAAGGCCATCTAGACAATCTCATAAAACCATAGGTAAGGAAAGGGACCCTTAAAGGCCATCTAGACAGTCTCATAGGACCATAGGTAAGGAAAGTGACCTCCAAAAGCCATCTAGATGGTCTCATAAGGCTGTAGCTAAGCAAAGAGACCTTCAAAGACCATATAGACGATCTCATAAGGCCATAAGTAAGCAAAGGGACCTCCAAAGACCAGGTAGACTTAGGTCAACCCTAAGTCTAAAGTTTAGGACAGGGGCCAAGTAAATGACCATGGAGGGCCACATCCAGCCCATGGGCCTTAGTTTGGGGCTCTAGGTCCTCCAGCGTGACTTCTGATCAACTTATGCTGGAACTGGAAGGTCTATTGTGTGCCAAGCCAACATCATGAGAAGCTCCAACAAAACCATGCCTTCTTAATTCATCCTTTTCTACAGCAGCCCTTATTAACATGCCTTCCATGAGAAGAGATAAAAGAGCGCTTTGCCTGACATCCCCAACAAATATAACATGGATGGAGATCTCCCGGAGTCCCAGTATACACACATTCTTTCCTCCAGGCCTCCGATGTTGACATAATCCGTCAAGATATTCCCGTAAAACCGCCATGCCTCTGAAAAAAAACCCATTTCAACCCACTGGTTCCCCCTGGTTTTGTACACTCTGCAAATTTAATGCAAGTTTGATTGACACCGCGGAGGGATGCATGAAAAGAAAAGCCTCTGGTCCGCAGCCATACCAGTTTCATCTCCCATCTCTAAGCCCCTCAAAGGTATGTACCTTGGAAAGCATGCGGTTGTTCTTTGCCCACCAATCTCCCCTTTACATAGCCATCTGAATAATTGATCTGCTAACCTATATTTAGAGGGCTTAAGCACAAGAAAGGCATCATGCAAAGCCCTGGAAAGCGCAGCTCAAATTAGGCTCTTTTTAAACCAAAAATTATTTCATTACCTCCCTATAGCACGGCAGGCCACGGTTCAGCTCTGACATAGGTATTAAAGCAAATTACCCTTTTCACAATGCATCTCAAGCTGGTCGAAAGAAAAGACAGACACATACATATGGAAAAAGGAGGAGGGTGGGCGAGAAGCTAAAGAATCGGGTTGAGATGTTTGTTTTGGCAGGGAAAGAATAGGTATTTTGTGGGGGACGTAGCATGGAAATGTATACAGTCGTGCATTGCGTGGAAAATGTGGATAGAAAGAGGAAGTATGGTGGATGGTGGGATTTGTAGTCCAATAACCCCCAATATGTTGTCAAAGATTTTCATGGCTGGAATCAGTGGATTGCTGTGAGTCTTTCGGGCTATATGGCCATGTTCCAGAAGCTTTCTCTCCTGACGTTTTCTCTGAGGATGTCTGCCACAGATGTGGGCAAAACATCAGGAGAGAACGCTTCTGGAACATGGCCATACTGTCACGCCTCAGGCTAGCTTCACCTTGCTATATACACCAAACTGCACACAGGTTGAAGTCTTTTTAGTTTATTAGAAAATAGAAGATAAAAAGTTCGTAAAAATCAAAAGTAAAGTTCCAAAAGTTAGTTACAAAATAAAGACTTAGAGAATAATACAGGAACTCACAAGGAATAAACAGAGTCCCATTAGAGCATGACAAAGTCCCAGGAGCATGAACACACAGACTGCAAGATAATCCAGGAAAATGAGAGCTTGCTTCTTGGTTGAACGAAAGTTGCTTTGACAAAGGTTTGTCTCCAAACACATTGCCTTAATACCCTTTGCAAAATATGAAAGCATTTCTCTGGCCTCTAACCTCCCTCTTGTTTGCGATTCTCACACTCCTCCGAACCCGGAATTCCAAATAGTCAACTCAATCCAAGGAGCCCTTTTCATCAAGGTCAGCCTGCTCATTAGTTTGCTGAGCCTCATTATCAGACTGAGAACTGTCCTCCTTTTCTAAGTCAATTTGCACCTGGATAGTTTCAGTATCATCAACACCATTCCTTGCTGTGGGAAAATGAACTTGCACTCTCTGTTCCTCATCTTCTAAAGCAGGGACATTTTGAACCTGAATCCCATTATCCTCATCAGAGTCAATCTGAGGTTCCGGCTGAGTCACAACACATACAGCCCAAAAGACTCACAGCAACCCCCAGTGTTTCTAAGTTCTACGTTCTAGGTTACTCGATGGAACTAACTGGAAGTATATGAGAAGAAAGTTTCTTTGCTCGTGAGACAATGATTTTGAGAAGCTTTCTGCTACAAGACAATAACAACTAATATCATTAGGATTCATCACCTTTGCTAAAGAAGATGGAGAAGGAGACTTTGTGGCAGAAAAGTCACCACTTCCTAAGCACTGATGAATATTTTATGGTGAACCTATGAATGGGAGACCTCCAAGTCAACCCATCATCCACAGCTTTGCTCATGTCTTGGTGACTCAGGTCAACTGTGGCTTCCCTGGTTGAGTCTACCCATCTGAGTTGTAGTCTTCCTCTCTTCCAGATGTCTTCATCCTTACCAAGCATTATTGACTTCTCTAGTGAGTCATGTCTTTTCATGACATAGCCAAAGTATCTCAAGATACTAGAAGGGTTGAATCAATGAATGAAGGATAAGTCAATTGGGTTGCTAAAGAAGATGGAGGGGGAGACTTTGTGGTAGAAAAGTCACCACTTCCTAAGCACTGATGAGTATTTTATGGTGAACCTATGAATGGGAGACCTCCAAGTCAACCCATCATCCACAGCTTTGCTTATGTCTTGGTGACTCAGGTCAACTGTGGCTTTCCTGGTTCAGTCCATCCATCTGACTTGTAGTATTCCTCTCTTCCAGATGTCTTCATCCTTACCAAGCATTATTGACTTCTCTAGTGAGTCATATCTTCTCATGACATGGCCAAAGTATCCCAAGATAGTAGAAGGGTTGAATCAATGAATGAAGGATAAGTCAATTGGGTTGCTTTGTGGCAAAAAAGTCACCACTTCCTAAGTGTTGCTAAGTATCTTATGGTGACCCTATGAATGGGAGACCTCCAAGTCAACCCATCATCCACAGCTTTGCTCATGTCTTGGTGACTCAGGTCAACTGTGGCTTCCCTGGTTGAGTCCATCCATTTGAATTGTAGTCTTCCTCTTTTCCAGATGTCTTCATCCTTACCAAGCATTATTGACTTCTCTAGTGAGTCATGTCTTCTGATGACATGGCGAAAGTATCTCAAGATACTAGAAGGGTTGAATCAACGAATGAAGGATAAGTCAATTAGGTTGCTAAAGAAGATGGAGGAGGAGACTTTGTGGCAGAAAAGTTACCACTTCCTAAGCGCTGCTGAGTATTTTATGGGAGACCTCCAAGTCAACCCATCATCCACAGCTTTGCTCACGTCTTGGTGACTCAGGTCAACTGTGGCTTCTCTGGTTGAGTCCATCCATCTAAATTGTAGTCTTCTTCTTTTCCAGATGTCTTCTACCTTACCAGTGACTCATGTCTTCTCTAATGACTCATGTCTTCTGATGACATGGCGAAATTATCTCAAGATACTAGAAGGGTTGAATCAATGAATGAAGGATAGGTCAATTGGGTTGCTTTGTGGCAGAAAAGCTACCACTTCCTAAGCGCTGCTGAGTATCTTATGGTGACTCTATGAATGGGAGATCTCCAAGTCAACCCATCATCCACAGCTTAGTTCAGGTCTTGGTGACTTAGGTCAACTGTGGCTTCTCTGGTTGAGTCCATCCATCTGAATTGCAGTCCTCTTCTTTTCCAGATGCCTTCTACCTTACCAGGTATTGTTGTCTTCTCTAATGAGTCATGTCTTCTGATAACATGGCCAAAATATCCCAAGAAGGGTTGAATCAATTAATGAAGAATAAATCAATTGGGTTGCTGTGAGTTTTCCGGGCTGTGTGGCCATGCTCCAGAAGCATTTTCTCCTGATTTTTCACCCACATCTATTTGAGGATGCCTGCCATAGATGTAGGTGAAACATCAAGAAAGAATGCTTCTTGAACATGGCCGTAGTTTAGCATAATATTAGTATTATACAATCCAAATATACACAATTATAAAGGAACATTCCAGTAGAATTCCATGAGCTTTGGGGAAAAAATGATTTAATTGAGATATGAAAAATAACGAAAGATGTCTGCAAGGTTCAGGGAGGCAATAATGTATGCCGTAAATTCCTTGTGAAGTAAGAGGGACTTTACTCCCTTTTTTTGGAAGTTTTCCAGGGCCCCAAGCGCTGTAACTGAGTCTGGTTGGATTGTCTCCAGTTTCCCAAGATTGCTCCCAATCCTTCCCAATATGGAAGTGTTGAGCGACACTCAGATTAGAGCGATCTTCAAGTCTCTCCAATGCAGGCAGATCTAATTATATGTCTGGGGAGAAGGGTGGAGGTTCCCCGAACCCGGCTTGGTGCCTCCGGGGTGCGATATATCCCCTCTAACTTGTTTTCATGTCATCGGTTGAATCATGAGTTTTTGGGAATGACTCAGGGATGACGGAGAAGACCTTGATCACCCTTGGTCTCCACCGCAGGGTTGTTTGATCTCCACCTCCTCAATAGCTCAAGGAACTAAGAGATTTGGATCAAGAAACACACCCATTGTGTTCATTTCACGCTGGAATTTTAAGTGGATGTTTCTGTCATGGAACCCTGTTTATTAAGCAAATTAGTCTCTCCGTGGATGCGTTATGTATGGGATAAACCTTGGCTGGAGACCGATATTGGTCAAATAACTGAACCCTGTTTTATTGTCTTAAGAAAAGGCCTGGACCAAGTTGTCTCAAGGAAAGAGAACATGGGAAGCAATAGGAAAGTTGGAGACTCGGATGTACGAGGGTTGAATGAAAAGTAATGCCTCCACCTTCGTTACTTTGCTTTAGATCAGGGGTCCCCAAACTTTTTAAGCAGAGGGCCGATCCACAATCCTTCAGACTGTTGAGGGGCCGAATTATCATTTGAAAAAAAAAATACAAACAAATTCCTATGCATACTGCACATGTCTTATTTGTAGTGCAACAACAACAATGAAAGAAAAATACAATATTTAAAAATGAAAACAATTTTAACCAACATAAACCTATTAGGATTTCAATGGAAAGTGTAACACAATATTAGCATTATATATTACTATATTGAACTATACCACTATACTATTATATAATATGTAATATATAACATATAATTAATATTATTATATGGTATTACTACTAGTATTATATTGTATGACATAAGATTATTATCAATATTATATGTATATACAATATATTATATTATTAAAACTGATATAAAATATTATATTATAAAACTGAGGGCGGGGGCCAGGTAAATGACCTTGGAGGGCCACATCCAGCACCCGGGCCTTAGTTTGGGGACCCCTGGTTTAGATGGAAATATTTTAATAAATTAAACGCAGTAGACTCTCCTCTACAGTTCCATTTGGCAGGAAGCCTTAGCATTGTTGTGTTGTTAAAGTGCAAAGTATGGAACCCTATGTAGACGGTCAGTCAATGCGACTTAAGCAACGTGCAGTCATTGAATTCTTGACAGCAGAAGGTGTCACTCCAAAGGAGATTCATCTGAGAATGCAAACTGTTTATGGTGATTGTGTTCATGTGAGTGCTGTGTGTTGTTGGGCGAATAAGTTTAAAGATGTTGAGGTGGGAACATCTGAGTTGCGTGACAAACAAAGAGTTCTTCCGTGAAGGCCTCAGAAAACATGTTCATCATTGGCAGAAATGTATCCAATTGTCTGGTGATTATGTGGAAAAATGAATAGTGGTAATTATAGAGCACGTTCTAAGGATTATTTCTGTGTTTGATTTATTAAAATATTCCCATCCAAACCCAAGTTTCACAAGCAAAAGTTTGACAGATTGATTCAGGACAATCGTCGTATCACCCAGAGAGAAATTTCAAGCATAATCGGCATTTCCCAAGAATGTGTGGGTCACATTATTGCTTTGCTTGGCTATCGGGAGATCTGTGCACGATGGGTCCTGTGAGACGCTGGTTGTGGAAACAGAGTGTCGACTTCTTCCGTGACAGCTTCAGAAAACTTGTTCATCGTTGGCAGAAATGTCTGGTGATTATGTGGAAAATTGAATATTGGCAATTAAAGAGCACATTCTAAGGATTATTTCTGCGTTTGATTTATTAAAATATCCCCATCCAAACCCAAGAAACGAAGGTGGAGGCATTACTTTTCATTCAACCCTCTTAGTTAGGAACCAGCCAGGCTTGCTCTGGCTGGAGTGGCATGGGATCTATAGTCCAAAAAAGTAACTTTTCCATGGTTAGTATTCAATGCGTACCTTTGAATCATGCAGTTGTGGTGGTAGGTACTTCTCTTTCTGGTTGAGTGGCTCTTTAAACCTATGCTCCTAGTAGTTAAATCCCATGGAACAGAAAGCCCTATTTTATATACTTGGGGTAGATTATGCAAATCGAGGCTATTTAAACAAATTCATTTACATAGATGAGCATACATTTCCCATGGTTTGTTTTGCATCCAATCCGGAAGCATTTATTGGATTTCTGCACAGCAAAAAGAAAGGGCAAAAGAAAATGCTTAGGTAACCAAGGGCAGTGGGGATTCACGGGTGAGAAAACATCAGCGGAGATTGCGAGGGAAGCGAAGTGGTGCTTGACACGGAGAGTGTGCCCGCTTTCATGCCGCCACCACTGTTTTCATACCTATCATCAGCTCAATTAATTAAGTTTGCATAACAGCACCACTCCACCTGCACAAAATGCAAATGGAGCTCTTCCGCTATTCCCTCTTCTCCCCTTTTGTTTAATACGTAGTTATCGAGTCTTGTTCGCTCCTCACAATTACAGTCAACCCTCCATATTTGGTGCTGTGAGTTTTCCGGGCCGAATGGAACATCCAGTCAGTGTTGGTGGTCTTTGCTTCTTCGAGACACTGACATTTGTCTTCCTGTCTTCCCAAGAGATTTGCAGGATTTTTTTGGAGGCAACACTGGTGCAATCAGGGTTGTTGTGTGTCTTTCGGGCTGTGTGGCCATGTTCCAGAAGCATTCTCTCCTGACGTTTCGCCCACATCTATGGCAGGCATCCTCAGAGGTTGTGAGGTATGGAGAAAACTAAGCAAAGAGGTTAATATATATCTGTGGAAAGTCTAGGGTGAGAGAGGTCAGTGTGAATGTTGTGTAGTTAATCACTTTAATTAGCATTGAAAAGCTTATCTGCTGTCTTCTTCCTGCCTCTGGGGCATCCTTTGTTTAGAGTCGTTAACTGCCCTAGGTAACTGGTGCAATCGTTCCCGGAGTTGAGTGTGGAATATAACAGGGTTGGGAAGACAATAGTTTTATAAACAAACACCTTGGTGTCCCTGCGGATGTCCCGATCTTCAAACACTCTCTGATACTTTTGGAAGAATGTTGCACTCGCAGAGCTCAGGCGGTGTTCTATTTCAGTGCCGGGCTGTGGCGCAGCTGGTTAGTAGCCAGCTGCAATAAATCACTACTGACTGAGAGGTCATGAGTTCAAAGCCAGCCCAGGTCAGATCGAGCTCCTAACCATTAATAGCCTAGCTCGCTGTTGACCTAAGCTTCTGCCAGCCAGTTTAGCTTGGATAAGTGAGACTCTACTGTATTATTATTATTATAAATTTAGGTACCGCTTTATGCAGGGAGGCTAATTTAACTACCGTATATACTCGAGTATAAGCCGACCCGAATATAAGCCGAGGCACCTAATTTTACCACAAAAACTGGGAAAACTTATTGACTCGACTATAAGACGAGGATGGGAAATGCAGCAGCTACGGGTCAAATTCAAAAATAAAAATAGATATTAATAAAATTGCATTATTTGAGGCATCAGTAGGTTAAATGTTTTTGAATATTTATATAAAACTGTAATTTAAGATAATAATAATAATAATAATAATAATAATAATAATACTTTAATAAGATAAGACTGTCCAACTCTGATTACCTATATACTCAAGTATAAGCCGACCTGAATAGAAGCCGGCCAGGACCCTCACTCGAGTATAAGCCGAGGGGAGCTTTTTCAGCCCTAAAAAAGGGCTGAAAAACTAGGCTTATACTCGAGTATATACAGTAATTTACGACACCATAAAAACTTCCAGCAGTGTGCAGAAAGGAATGAGGAAGTACTCCATCAAGGACTCGGTGTTACAAGTGGACGATGATGTGTCAGCTCCCCCTGTGGCCAGAATCGAGCATACCCTCATGAAGACGGAAGCTGGAAAATGTCTAATTGCCTCTGTGTCTGTCTGTCTATCTATATGTCGTATGTCTAATGGCATTGAATGTTTGCTATGTCTATGTGCATTGTGATCCATCCTGAGTCCCCTTCGGAGTGAGAAGGAAGGGTGGAATATAAATACTGTAAATACATGAAATAAATTTTGTGGAGAGCTGGCTGCCAGGGTAGCGGAAATGGTTAACATTTTCTTAAGGTAATAATAAATAGAGTAAAATAATAAATGTATAAATGATAAAAAATAGAGTAAAATAAATGTAAAAGTAACAACAATAATAGAGTAAAATAATAAATGTAATAATAATAATTAATAGAGTAAAATAATAATTGTAACAATACTAATAATAATAGAGAAAGATAATAAATATATATAGGGAAAGGTTTCCCCTGACGTTAAGTCCAGTCGTGTCCGACTCTGGTGGTTGGTGCTCATCTCCATTTCTAATCCGAAGAGCCAGCGTTGTCCATAGACACCTACAGGTCATGTAGCCGGCATGACTACATTTTCATTTTCTTACGTACACCATAAAACTGTATTTCTGGCATTGCAGAGGAATTGGCCTGCTGGAAGAACAGTTTGTTTTTCTCAATGTTCAATGAGAGGCAACACGTTTAAGGGAGGGAGATAATTAATAGGTTATTCATTAAATGTCTCTTCAATGACATCTCCTTGTTGGATCTCAGCTGGAAGATGGGATTGGGCGTAACAGCTGCAAAGCATGGAGAGACATATGGCGAATAAGATGCCATAGATTTAGAGAGGAGTGGAGAAGGGTGCAGTCGCCCTTTGTTTGATGTTTGCAAAATGGTCATTAATGTCCCTCCTGTTAAAACCATGCAGGAGGTTTTCCAAGCCCTGGAGAAGACCTTGAGATGGGAGTGATGCTGCTACCCATTGTTTCCGCCTGGCCCCGGCTATTCTTTCCCTCCCACCTACAGCGTGGGACTCAACATGCTTGGGGTCGCACAAGCCCCCCTAGAACGTCACCCTTTTCTTCTCCGCTCTCTCTTTGGACAACAAAGGTGCCGAGGTGGGATTTATGCCTTTCGCTCTATGGCCGCCTTGGCCTTTCCAAGGCCCGGCTTTAAAACGGAGCTCCAAGCACCGCTGTCGGTGCCTTTCCCCGTTGGATCATTTTATTTATGGCTCTCGTCGCATGCATTCTCGGGCTTTTCCCGGCATATGAGCACAATAGCAAATGAGCCATGCTCAGCCAGGAACAAAGCAGAGGGCTGTTTGGATGGGGAAGGAAAGCAAATTCTGCAAAGCTTCTAAGACATGCATGGAATTGATGGGGGGCTCTTGGCCTTAAAGCCTAAGAGGTCACGTTCGGCCTTCCTGCCAAGGACAAATTTCCCACAGAATCTGATATTCTGATACCATTTTAGTGGCCATGGCTCAATGCTATGGAATCCTGGGAGTCGTAGTTTGTGCTATAAAACTGCAACCGAGCTATGGAGATTGATGTGGTGTGAAACTGAATTAATTCTACAGTGTAGACACAGCAATAAGGTCTCTCTTCTCCCCGTGTTTCTAGGTTTTGGAATGATCTGGATCATTTCCTGTGGTCCCTGTGGGTATAAAAAGGAGACATGTGTATGTTCTCTTTGCTATTGTATTGTCAAAGGCTTTCATATCTGGAATTGTTGCAAGTCTTTCAGGCTGTATGGCCATTTTCCAGCAGTATTCTCTCCTGACATTTCGCCCACATCTGTGGCCGGCATCCTCAGAGGTTTCCTGCTACAGATGTGGGCAAAACATCAGAAGAGGATGATAATGATGATGATGATGATGATGATGATGATGATGATAATGATGATAATGATAATGATAAGGCAGGCATCCTCAGAGGTTGCCTGCCACAGATGTGGGCCAAACATCAGGAGAGAATAATAATAATAATAATAATAATAATAATAATAATAATAATAAGGCATCCTCAGAGGTTGCCTGCCACAGATGTGGGCAAAACATCAGGAGAGAATAATAATAATAATAATAATAATAATAATAATAATAATAATAAGGCATCCTCAGAGGTTTCCTGCCACAGATGTGGGCGAAACATCAGGAGAGAATAATAATAATAATAATAATAATAATAATAATAATAATAATAATAATAATCCTTTATATATACACCGCTCCATCTCCTTGAGAGGACTCAGAGCGGTTTCCAACATATGTGCAACAAACAGTCAATAGTCAAAACATCATAACAGCAGCATAAACATAACAAACATAATAAAAACAACCTCATAAGACAAGAGTAAAAAAACAGTTCAATTAAAATGGACACAGTTACAGTTCTGGAACATGGCCATACAGCCCAAAAGACTCGCAGCAATCCAGTCTCTTTGCTATGTTAATATCTTAGCCATCTTTGATCGTTTCCTATCTGTAATCCATTACCATCTTGCCACATGTGTGCCTAGCTATTGGTCATCATGCTATGGATATGAGTTTATTTGTACATACAGATAGCAGACCTGTAAATAGCTGTATACAGAGCAACAACTGAAGAATAAAAACTTTCAAGGGATTTGGATGAAAGCCAGCGTTCAAGTGTGCCTATTGAAGCGGTGAGCAGGTCACCAGCTGTACTATTATAAATCTCTGCTTACAGTGATAAGGACTCTGCAGTGTTTTGGATCGGAGCTCACTGCTTGCCTTGAGACAGTTTTGTCCCATGCGTAGCTTAAGGAGGTTGTGAGAGGGTTGATTCATGTGCCTACCTAGCAGGGGTGTTCTATATGTTTACTTTTCCCCGCGAAACTGTCCTGCTTAGATCTTGCAACTAATTGTGGTGCAAGGAGGATGGCATATCGTGCCCTTCCTGACCGCAAATGAGGATGCAATAAGGATTTGTGACAAGTTCTTCCTTCTGATAGTTTATTTTTATGGTGTTGTAAATTAGTTAAATTAGCCTCCCTGCATAAAGCGGTACCTAAACTTTCTACTCGACAGATGCAACTCACTGGGAGTGGAATCCATCCTCCATCATGGGCCGGGCTGTGGCGCAGCTGGCTAGTAACCAGCTGCTATAAATCACTACTGACCGAGAGGTCATGAGTTCGAAGCCCAGGTCGGGTTAAGCCTCCGACCATTAATAGCCCCGGCTTGCTGCTGACCTATGCAGCCCCGAAAGACAGTTGCATCTGTCAATTAGGGAAATTTAGGGACGCTTTATGCAGGAGGCTAATTTACAACACCATAAAACTGCCAGCAAAACACGAGGAAAGGAATGAGGAAGTACAGCCACTAGTGGACGGTGAAGCAACAGCTTCCCCTGTGGCTGGAAAAATGTTAAAAAAATGCCTCTGAGTCTGTCTAATGTATGTTGTTTGTCTGTTGGCATTGAATGTTTGCCATATATGTGTTCATTGTAATCCGCCCTGAGTCCCCTTTGGGGTGAGAAAGAAGGGCGGAATATAAATACTGTAAATAATAAATAAATAAATCATTCTCCTTATTCTCCAACTAGAAGCTTCGGTCTGTCTTCCAGGCCTCCTTTGCTTGATCTGGTTTTTTGGATTTTGAGGTGGGCTCGAGGGGGCATTTCTGCAGTTTTACAGGAAGACTGCGTTGTCTTGCTCGACACAAAGCAGTTCCAGTTCCGTAACTCTAGCTTATGAATCCCTAACTGCCGGCTACGATTACAGACTTTGGTGACATCAATAGGGTTCTGCTCCCCTATGAAAAATAAAATCAGGAGCATTTGATTCTTTGAGAAGTATGATTCAATAATGCAAGGAAAAAGTCTCTGGCACACTCCTAATGCTCACATGATGTTATTCTTCTCGGGAAGGCTTCCTGTGTCCCTTTTCTTTTCTGTGCTGCCTGCTATTGATTCGATTGATCTTTTAACCTCTCAATGTCTCCTAATTCAATATCCCGTGTTGTAATTTCCCCCAGCACTGAGTTAATGTTTCGCTTCCATTTTATCTCTTGTCTCCAGTTCAGCTTCAACTTCATTCTCTCTCTCTCTCTTTCTCATATTCCCTCTTGTTGTTGTTT
The DNA here is from genome assembly GCF_035594765.1 of Anolis carolinensis. Classification (NCBI taxonomy): domain Eukaryota; kingdom Metazoa; phylum Chordata; class Lepidosauria; order Squamata; family Anolidae; genus Anolis; species Anolis carolinensis. The sequence continues at coordinate 19,720,913 of NW_026943822.1, read as the reverse complement.
TAATTTCTTCCCATTGGACTTGGATGCTTTCTCTCTCCAGTTTCTCAGCAACAACTGCTTTAAGCCTGGCTGTGTAATATTTTTCAGACAGGGATTGCTCTGTTAGTAAGACAACTGAGTCTTGTGGGACATTAAAAAGCTAACTCATTGGTGATAAAATGGATGGCTACCCTATCCAGAAAAACGTATGCCGAAATACATATAAACAGTAGAGTCTCACTTATCCAAGACTCGCTTATCCAAGGTTCTGGATTATCCAAGGCATTTTTGTAGTCAATGTTTTCAATGTGATCTTTACTTTCATCCCACTTTTCCTCACTTTCACTGTAACTATAGATAAAGCACAATAAAAATTATTAAAAGTAATGTTTTCAATATATCATGATATTTTGGTGCTAAATTCATAAATACAGCAATTACAACATAACATTACTGCATATTGAACTACTTTTTCTGTCAAATTTGTTGTATAACATGATGTTTTGGTGCTTAATTTGTAAAATCATAACCTAATTTGATGTTTAATAGGGTTATCCTTAATCCCTCCTTATTATCCAAGATATTCGCTTATCCAAGATTCTTCCAGCCTGTTTAGCTTGGATAAGTGAGACTCATATATAAGTCAAGGGTGGGAGTCCGTAGTGGCACAGCAGGTTAAACTGCTGAGCTGCTGAACTTGCTGACTGAAAGATCAGCATTTTGAATCCAGAGAGCAGGGTGAGCTCCTGCTGTTAGCCCCAGCTTCTGCCAATTTAGCAGTTTGAAAATATGCAAATGTGAGTAGATCAATAGGTACCTCTCTGGTAGGAAGATAACGGCACTCCATGCCGTCATGCTGACCACATGACCTCGGAGTTGTCTATGGATAACATTGGCTCTTCAGCTTAGAAATGGAGATGAGCACCAACCCCCAGAGTCGGATACGACTATACTTAATGTCAGGGGAAAACCTTTATCTTTACCTTTACTTTATGCAGGGAGGCTAATTTAACTAATTTATGACACCATAAAAACTTCCAGCAGCTGCCTAATAGGCCCAAAAGGCCCAGAATCCCCAACAAGATCAGGTACAGGCACATTCCAAGGCTCAACTACAACAAGTATCGTGATGGCACTATGTAGTATGCAATGATAGCATAGGATTCGGCTGATGTATTAATGAGCAGGTGCTATACTCACTTATTCATTTCTAAAGCTCAATGTTATTTTAACTCTGAACTTTTCTTAATGGTGTTGCAATATTGAAACATTTTGCCCTGGTTCCTCTTGGTAAGAATCTCATGGCCCTCCACATGTTACTGTCCTGCAACTCGCAACACTCTTCATCACTCAATATGCTAACTAGAGCAGTTGGGATTTGTAGTCCAAAAAATCAGGAGGCCACGTGGTTTTCACCCCTCCTATTTGCACTTTCAGTCCTTGGCGGTTAATAACTCCCATGTCAATGGAGTTGTGGTGCTCCATATTTTGGCTAGCGTTAATAGCGATAACTATGTGAAGAATAGTATTCGGTACCTTGGAGAGCTCCCTATGAAGCCTGGATTAGAAACTAGCTTCTTTGCCCACTAGAATTAGAATACAGTAATGTCTCGCTTATCCAAGGTTCTGGATTATCCAATGCATTTTTGTAGTCAATGTTTTCAATATATCGTGATATTTTGGTGCTAAATTTGTAAATACAGTCATTACAACAAAACATTAGTGCGTATTGAACTACTTTTTCTGTCAAATTTGTTATATAACATGTTTTGGTGCTTAATTTGTAAAATCATAACCTAATTTGATGTTTAATAGGCTTTTCCTTAATCCCTCCTTATTATCCAAGATATTTGCTTATCCAAGATTCTGCCGCTCGTTTAGTTTGGATAAGTGAGACTCTACTGTAGCAGGGTTCCACTTTAACTACTATGACTGCATCATATGGATCCTGTGATGTGCAGTTTATGGAAGGGTATGTTGAATTCTCCAGTATTTCACCAAAACACAGACTCCAGGATTCAATGGGATGGAATAACTGCAATGAGGGTAGAATCACAATGCTATTAATTGTGCGATATGGAAGTCTAAAGTACACAGAAATCTATAATACGTGTAAAGATACAGTTGTCCTATTACTAACTAATATACAGAATAGAACAATGGTAACAGACAAATTATAATCCTTACCGGTGCATGAGTAATGCACAAATGCAAACTGTTTACAGCATTAAATCAAACATTATATTCATGTTTGTAAGTTTTTTCAGTAACAAATAAGTATGTTCAGTAACTGAGTACAACACTTTGAATTCCAGTATTGACCATGCATTTCTAAGACTTATCTACGTGGGACAATACTGGAATTCAAAGTGTTGTACTCAGTTACTGAACATACTTATTTGTTACTGAAAAAACATACAAACATGAATATAATGTTTGATTTAATGCTGTAAACAGTTTGCATTTGTGCATTACTCATGCGCCGGGCTGTGGCGCAGCTGGCTAGTAACCAGCTGCAATAAATCACTACTGACCGAGAGGTCATGAGTTCGAAGCCCGGGTCAGGTTAAGCCTCCGACCATAAAAAAAAAAAATAGCCCTGGCTTGCTGTTGACCTAGCAGCCCCGAAAGACAGTTGCATCTGTCAAGTAGGGAAAATTTAGGTACGCTTTATGCGGGAGGCTAATTTAACTAATTTACAACACCATAAAAACTGCTCACGAGGAAAAGAATGAGGAAGAACAGCCACCAATGGACGGTGAAGCAACAGCTCCCCCTGTGGCCGGAAATCGTGAAGCTGGAAAGATGTTAAAAATGCCTCTGTGTCTGTCTAAAACTGAATGTTGTTTGTCTGTTGGCATTGAATGTTTGCCATATATGTGTTCATTGTAATCCGCCCTGAGTCCCCTTTGGGGTGAGAAGGGCGGAATATAAATACTGTAAATAACAATAAATAATATAATTTGTCTGTTACCATTGTTCTATTCTGTATATTACTTAGTAATAGGACAACTGTATCTTTACACAATATGGAAGTCTCCCTGGAGTGGATTCATCTCTCCATTAGCATGAGAAACATCAACCACAAGCGGTCAGTCCCACTGAATCAATTGTGAGTCAAAACATATCTCTTTCCATTCATTCCATGAGTCTGTTCTGGCCAGGGAAACTGATAGGCCTTTTCTGTATGTTCCTGTTCTAATCTTGGTCCAGAGAGAAAGGCAGGAGTTGAGTCCAGTGGCTAAATAACCCACCAGGAATGAATGCAAAAGATTTGCATCGGACAGCTGCTTTCTCTGGGCAGCGTCTGCCCGGAACCCATGCCGTGGTGGACAAAGAAGCTTCCCTTGCCGGAAAAAGCTGGCAAACTCGGCATGTGAAGATCGAGGTCACCCCTAGCGCTGGAAGTCCCTTGGCCTGTTGGGGGCCGTGGAGCTGATTAATAGCGCTGATGAGTCACAGCAGGAACCGAATGCAATCAGGGGTCTAGTGGGCCAGGAGGAGACGGGAAGGCTCTCTCACCAGAACAGCTCCCGTCCCTCCTCGCACCACTTTCCCAACACTTCCAAATGTCACAAGTCAGCCGCAATCAGGCCCAGCGGGGGCTCCGTATGGAAGGGAACATATGATGACTTCCTTTCTCTCTTTCTGTTCTTGCATGTGTTTATATGCCTTGCCCGGCCACTCATGGAAACCCCATAGGCTTTTCTTAGACTCCGAAATTTGTCATCTCACTCATGGACGAGTCTCATCGTCTTCCAAATGTATTTATTTATTTACAATATTTATATTCTGACCTTCTTTTGTTAAAGTGGGAATGATTGTATATAGAGTTGTTTAAATGTAATTGAGTCATGGTTGTGCAATGTGGGCTGGAGATTGCATCATACACTGTGTGCTGCTTACTATAACAGTGTGTAAAGAGTTAAACTTGGATTGCATCAGACAGCAGAGGATGAGATAAATAGCCCTCTACTTCCTATCTTTTTCTCTCTGTCCCTTCCCGTGTGTGCCTGCGTGAGAGCTGTGTATCATCTTGTGGAATTCCGTTCGTAAGTAAACTTTTGATAGATAACTGAAGACTGCAGCGTTGTTATTTATCCAGAGCTTCCTCGTCAGCGACTTCTGCTGCGTGTGTGCCTAGCAAACTGCTTTGACATCTTTCTCACCCCGAAGGAAACTCACGGCGGATCACAATACACATGTACATGGCAAACATTCAATGCCATTAGACATACAACATATAGACAGACACAGAGGCAATTTAACATTCTCCAGCTTCCGGCTTCATGAGGGTATGCTAATTCCCACCACAGGGGGAGCTACCACTTCACCATCCTCTTGTGATACCGAGTCCTTATAGTAGTACTTCCTCATTTCTTTCTGCACGCTGCTAGCAGTTTTATGGTGTCATAAATTAGTTAAATTAGCCTCCCCACCTAAAGCAGTACCTAAATTTTCTACTCAACATATGCAACTGTCTTTCGAGCTGTTTAGGTCAACAGCGAGCTAGGCTATTAACAGTCAGGAGCTCAATCCGACCTGGGCTTCAATCCCATGACCTCTCGTCAGTAGTGATTTATTGCAGCTGGCTACTAACCAGCTGTGCCACTAACCAGCTGTGGTTAGTGACTGTAGAGACCTACTCTGATCTGCATGTTCTTTCGCAGTGAGACATACATTTCCACATAGAACGTGGTCTTGACAAGCGTTTGTTTGAGACATTTTCCCCCATATCCAGAGATAGCCAGGTTGGCTAATCAATTATCGGAGACATTCAGATGGTGATGAGGTTCAAAACAGACAACCCAGCAGGAGTTACTGGGATCTATAGTTCACCTACAATCAAAGAGCATTCGGAACTGCACCAACAATGGAATTGAACCAAACCTGGCACACAAAACTCACATGAACTACAGAAAATACTGGAAGAGTTTGGTGGGCATTGAGCTTGAGTTTGGGAGTTGTAGTTCACCTACATCCAGAGAGCACTGTGGACTCAAACCATGATGGGTCTGGACCAAACTTGGCACAAACACTCAATATGCCCAAATGTGAACATTTATAGAGTTTGTGGAAAATAGAGGTCAACATGTGGGAGTTGTAGTTGCTGGGATTTATAGTCCACCTGTAATCAAATATTGAACCCCAGAAATGATAGAATTGGGCCAAACTTCCCACTCAGAACCCCTTGCGAACAACAGAAAATACTGATTTTTGGAGTCCCAACCCCCAGGTTGAGAAACACTGCTTTAGAGTCTCCATAGGTCAGAAATGACTTGAAGGCCTGAAACAACAAGAAAGTTATGACATGGGTTGGAATCTGCTAACAAAAAGATTGGCACATTAAATACATTTCAAACATCCGGATTGAATTTCAGCACTAAAGTTGCTCCAGATACTATACTCCAATACTAAATAACTTCCTGGTTTTCACAATCTGGAATTGTTGGGGGATTTTTTTTTTGCTGCAGCCTAGCTTTCATCGATTTTTTTTCTTTTTCATATTCTCGGAAGGCTGAGGAAGCATAAGGTTTAGGTGACAACACTTAAAAGTAATTCCAAGGGGATGAATTTGGGTTAAGGGGCTTTGGAGGTGAGCAGTTTCGGTAATGCATTCTTCCCGCTCTGTCTCCGTTGATATAACAAAGCATTTACTTGGAAAAAATGATACGATCGCCTCCCTGCCCCAAACACAGAAAGATGACTACCTCAAGCTTGAAAGCTTTGTCAGATAAAGTAGTTCACGCGCTTCCTAGAACGGAATTCATCTGGCTTACAAATACAAACGCGTAATGTTTTTGCTGAAGTAAACTCAAGAGATGGGTTTTTTGAAAAGCTTCTATCAGTTAAGGCTTTTAGTGTAGCAAACAGGGCCATTGTTAATATCGCACTTTGGTAAGAGAACGTATTTCTTGTTTTTAAAGGAAGCAATAAGTAATACTATGTTTTGAAGACTATTTGGGAGTTCATTTGCACGTGGTATTTTTCTTAAGAAAACAAACTGCATTTTCCATGCAGGAAACTGCTTTTCACTGCATTGAAAATGACAAATAATTAGATAAGTAATATAATAATAATAATAATACAGTAGAGTCTCACTTATCCAAGACTCACTTATCCAATGTTCTGGATTATCCAACGCATTTTTGTAGTCAATGTTTTCAATATATTGTGATATTTTGGTGCTAAATTCGTAAATACAGTAATTACTGCATAGCATTACTGCATATTGAACTACCTTTTCTGTCAAATTTGTTGTATAACATGATGTTTTGGTGCTTAATTTGTAAAATCATAACCTAATTTAATGTTTAATAGGCTTTTTCGTAATCTCTCCTTATTATCCAACATATTCGCTTACCCAACGTTCTGCCGGCCCATTTACGTTGGATAAGCAAGACTCTACTGTAATAATAATAATAATAATAATAATAATAATAATAATATCTATATATCCATATCTATATCTATATCTATATATATATATATATATGGAGTTCTCAGTGGTGCAGCAGGTTAAACCACTGAGCTGCTGAACTTGCTGACCGAAAGGTCACCGGTTCAAATCCAGTAAGCAGACTGAGCTCCCACTGTTAGCTCCAGCTTCTGCCAATCTAGTAGTTGTAAACATGCAAATGTGAGTAGATCAATAGGGAAGGTAATAACGCTCAATGCAGTCATGCCAGCCACATGACCTTGGTGGTGTCTACGGACAACGCCAGCTCTTCAGCTTAGAAATGAACATGAGCACCAACCCCTAGAGTCGGAAACGACTGGACTTAATGTCAGGGGAAAATATTTACCTTACCTTTACCTGATAAGTGTTTTTATTCGCTGGGCTTGCTGACACTACTGGCAACATAATTAATTTTAAATGCTATACATGCATGGAGCGCCATTGCCTTCCTGCCGGAGTGGTACCTATCGATCTACTCACATTTGCATGTTTTCGAATTGCTAGGTTGGCAGAAGCTGGGGCTAACAGCAAGTGCTCACTCTGCTCCTCGGATTCGAACTGCCGACCTTTTGGTCCGCAAGTTTAGCAGCTCAGTGCTTTAATATGCTGCGCCACTGAGGGCTCCATGCAGTCATGCCGGCCACATGACCTTGGAGATGCCTAAGGACAATGCTGGCTCTTCGGCTTAGAAATGCAAATAAGTCGGAAACAACTAGATTTAATGTCAGGGGAAAAGCTTTACCTTTACCTATACATGCACCTTGGGTAGGTTGCTGTGAGTTTCATGTCAAGTTGTTGTTTTTTTAAAACTTTGTGTTTGTGTTTTCAATACATTGTGTTTTCAAACACATTCAATACATTATCATCATTATTACATGTATTATTTTACTCTATTATTATTAAAAGGATACATAAGCACATTTACATTGAAGAAGATGAGAATAATGATTTGATCAGAGTTGGACAGTCTTGTCTTAAATTTGAGCTTTCTGTAAATATTCAAAAACATTTAACCTACGGATGCCTCAATTAATGTAACTTTATTGGTATCTATTTTTATTTCTGAAAATATTTCTCGGCTTATACTGGAGTCAATGTTTTCCCAGTTTTTTGTGGTAAAATTAGGTGCCTTGGCTTATATTTGGGTAGGCTTATACTTGAGTATATGCGGTAATGTATTTTATTTATTTATTTATTTACATCATTTATATTCCGCCCTTCTCACCCCGAAGGGGACTCAGGGCGGATCACATTACACATATAGGCAAACATTCAATGCCTTTTAACATAGAACAAAGACAAACAACATAGCTCCGAGCGGGCCTCGAACTCATGACCTCCTGGTCAGAGTGATTCATTGCAGCTAATTGCAGCTGGTTTGCTCTCCCGTCTGCGCCACAGCCCCGGTATTGGTATCAATTTTTATTTCTGAAATTGACCACCCTTGGCTTATACTGGAGTCAATGTTCTCCCAGTTTTTTGTGGTAAAATTAGGTGCCTCGCTTATATTCGGGTCGGCTTATATTTGAGTATATACGGTAATGTAATTTTATTGGTATCTATTTTTATTTCTGAAATTGACCACCCTCGGCTTATACTGGAGTCAATGTTCTCCCAGTTTTTTGTGGTAAAATTAGGTGCCTCGCTTATATTCGGGTCGGCTTATACTTGAGTATATACGGTAATGTAATTTTATTGGTATCTATTTTTATTTCTGAAATTGACCACCCTTGGCTTACACTGGAGTCAATGTTCTCCCAGTTTTTTGTGATAAAATTAGGTGCCTCGCTTATATTCGGGTCGGCTTATACTTGAGTATATACGGTAATGTAATTTTATTGTTATCTATTTTTATTTCTGAAATTGACCACCCTTGGCTTATACTGGAGTCAATGTTCTCCCAGTTTTTTGTGATAAAATTAGGTGCCTCGCTTATATTCGGGTCGGCTTATATTTGAGTATATACGGTAATGTAATTTTATTGGTATCTATTTTTATTTCTGAAATTGACCACCCTTGGCTTACACTGGAGTCAATGTTTCCCCAGTTTTTTTCGTGGTAAAATTAGGTGCCTCGCTTATATTCGGGTCGGCTTATACTTGAGTATATACGGTAATGTAATTTTATTGGTATCTATTTTTATTTCTGAAATTGACCACCCTTGGCTTACACTGGAGTCAATGTTCTCCCAGTTTTTTGTGGTAAAATTAGGTGCCTCGCTTATATTCGGGTCGGCTTATACTTGAGTATATACGGTAATGTAATTTTATTGGTATCTATTTTTATTTCTGAAATTGACCACCCTTGGCTTATACTGGAGTCAATGTTTCCCCAGTTTTTTTGGTGGTAAATTAGGTGCGTTGGCTTATATTTGGGTCGGCTTATATTCGAGTATATATGGTAAATCTTGGTGGCACTCCAATGTCGATTGGGCAGTTCCCAACTGTGCATTCCAGCATGCATGGCCTCGCCATGGCTTGACTGGAATCCTTCCTAAAGATCTTCTTGGATGGGCAGATTATTGTGACACCTGTCGTGTCCAACTCCTCTCCCATCTGCTCGGATGGCCTTTCTCGACCGTCCACCTGGAAGCATCAGGTGTGCACCTGTGCTGGAAAAATGACAACGAGCAAGAAGGATATACGTGGAAGAAGCCGAAGAGGGACAGGAAGGCAAGGAGCCCATGGTGTCATTGCTTTTATTAGAGCCCTGGCTCTCCCTTCTGTCTACTTGTTTCCTAATTGCTGGTCTTGTAAATTGTTTGATTTATGGCTCTGTTCATCAGCTCTGGCCCTGGGGTATAACATACTTTCCCTCTTCCAGGCGCTGAAAGAGAGAGCGCATTAACAACCCAGCCAGAGGTTCAATACCCAGCGAGCCTTGGGGGATGTTTATTGTGTTGCTTTGTGCCAGGAGCCCCCCCAAACACACACACACATTTCCAGTCCTTTGTGTTCCCGCAGCATCTTTTCTTGTCTCGGGCAACAGCTGCCTGGTGGATGCTCAATCACGCAGGGAGGCTTTGAAGTGTCCTGCCCGAGAAACCACAAAGGAGCAGGCTTGGTTTAGCCTCCCCTCTTCCAAGCCAAGTCCTTGAGAAATTGTGTTTCTTTGCTTTGGGAAGGCTGGGGGTTGGGAGGAGCAGTTAGGAAGGCAAGAGATGGTCTACGTCTCAGCAGGAGAAGCCACGGGAGGAACATGGCCGGGACGTTGGCAGGCCGAGATGCGGACCTCAAGAACGCCGAACGAGGTGACCATCTCAGGAAGCAAAGTTTAAATGTCCTGACATGACCATTAGAAAGACCGGAATGTATGGCTGAAATTCACTAGTGGTATGTGGCACAGCTGGTTAGTAGCCAGCTGCAATAAATCACTACTGACCGAGACGCCATGAGTTCGAGCCCGGGTCGGATTGAGCACCCAACCATTAAAATAGCCTAGCTCGCTGTTGACCTAAGCAACCCGAAAGATAGTTGCATCTATCAAGTAGGAAATTTCGGTACCGCTTTATACAGGGAGGCTAATTTAACTAATGTAACTAATGTGGAAGAATGAGGAAGTACTCCATCAAGGACTCAGTGCATCTATCAAGTAGGAAATTTAGGTACCGCTTTATACAGGGAGGCTAATTTAACTAATTTAACTAATGTGGAAGAATGAGGAAGTACTCCATCAAGGACTCAGTGCATCTATCAAGTAGGAAATTTCGGTACCGCTTTATACAGGGAGGCTAATTTAACTAATTTAACTAATGTGGAAGAATGAGGAAGTACTCCATCAAGGACTCAGTGCATCTATCAAGTAGGAAATTTCGGTACCGCTTTATACAGGGAGGCTAATTTAACTAATTTAACTAATGTGGAAGAATGAGGAAGTACTCCATCAAGGACTCAGTGCATCTATCAAGTAGGAAATTTCGGTACCGCTTTATACAGGGAGGCTAATTTAACTAATTTAACTAATGTGGAAGAATGAGGAAGTACTCCATCAAGGACTCAGTGCATCTATCAAGTAGGAAATTTCGGTACCGCTTTATACAGGGAGGCTAATTTAACTAATTTAACTAATGTGGAAGAATGAGGAAGTACTCCATCAAGGACTCAGTGCATCTATCAAGTAGGAAATTTCGGTACCGCTTTATACAGGGAGGCTAATTTAACTAATTTAACTAATGTGGAAGAATGAGGAAGTACTCCATCAAGGACTCAGTGCATCTATCAAGTAGGAAATTTCGGTACCGCTTTATACAGGGAGGCTAATTTAACTAATTTAACTAATGTGGAAGAATGAGGAAGTACTCCATCAAGGACTCAGTGCATCTATCAAGTAGGAAATTTCGGTACCGCTTTATACAGGGAGGCTAATTTAACTAATTTAACTAATGTGGAAGAATGAGGAAGTACTCCATCAAGGACTCAGTGCATCTATCAAGTAGGAAATTTCGGTACCGCTTTATACAGGGAGGCTAATTTAACTAATTTAACTAATGTGGAAGAATGAGGAAGTACTCCATCAAGGACTCAGTGCATCTATCAAGTAGGAAATTTCGGTACCGCTTTATACAGGGAGGCTAATTTAACTAATTTAACTAATGTGGAAGAATGAGGAAGTACTCCATCAAGGACTCAGTGCATCTATCAAGTAGGAAATTTCGGTACCGCTTTATACAGGGAGGCTAATTTAACTAATTTAACTAATGTGGAAGAATGAGGAAGTACTCCATCAAGGACTCAGTGCATCTATCAAGTAGGAAATTTCGGTACCGCTTTATACAGGGAGGCTAATTTAACTAATTTAACTAATGTGGAAGAATGAGGAAGTACTCCATCAAGGACTCAGTGCATCTATCAAGTAGGAAATTTCGGTACCGCTTTATACAGGGAGGCTAATTTAACTAATTTAACTAATGTGGAAGAATGAGGAAGTACTCCATCAAGGACTCAGTGCATCTATCAAGTAGGAAATTTCGGTACCGCTTTATACAGGGAGGCTAATTTAACTAATTTAACTAATGTGGAAGAATGAGGAAGTACTCCATCAAGGACTCAGTGCATCTATCAAGTAGGAAATTTCGGTACCGCTTTATACAGGGAGGCTAATTTAACTAATTTAACTAATGTGGAAGAATGAGGAAGTACTCCATCAAGGACTCAGTGCATCTATCAAGTAGGAAATTTCGGTACCGCTTTATACAGGGAGGCTAATTTAACTAATTTAACTAATGTGGAAGAATGAGGAAGTACTCCATCAAGGACTCAGTGCATCTATCAAGTAGGAAATTTCGGTACCGCTTTATACAGGGAGGCTAATTTAACTAATTTAACTAATGTGGAAGAATGAGGAAGTACTCCATCAAGGACTCAGTGCATCTATCAAGTAGGAAATTTAGGTACCGCTTTATACAGGGAAGCTAATTTAACTAATTTAACTAATGTGGAAGAATGAGGAAGTACTCCATCAAGGACTCAGTGCATCTATCAAGTAGGAAATTTCGGTACCGCTTTATACAGGGAGGCTAATTTAACTAATTTAACTAATGTGGAAGAATGAGGAAGTACTCCATCAAGGACTCAGTGCATCTATCAAGTAGGAAATTTCGGTACCGCTTTATACAGGGAGGCTAATTTAACTAATTTAACTAATGTGGAAGAATGAGGAAGTACTCCATCAAGGACTCAGTGCATCTATCAAGTAGGAAATTTCGGTACCGCTTTATACAGGGAGGCTAATTTAACTAATTTAACTAATGTGGAAGAATGAGGAAGTACTCCATCAAGGACTCAGTGCATCTATCAAGTAGGAAATTTAGGTACCGCTTTATACAGGGAGGCTAATTTAACTAATTTAACTAATGTGGAAGAATGAGGAAGTACTCCATCAAGGACTCAGTGCATCTATCAAGTAGGAAACTTTGGTACCACTTTATACAGGAAGGCCAATTTAATTAATTTACACCACAAAATTGTCCAGCAGAGTGTGGAAGAATGAGGAAGTACTCCATCAAGGACTAGGGCAGTTGCAAATGCACAAATACCACAGTGGTATGTGTCCCAGCTGGTTAGTAGCCAGCTGCAATAAATCACCACTGACCAAGAGGTCATGAGTTAGAATCAGCCCGGTCGGATTGAGGGCCCGACCATTAAAACAGCCTAGCTTGCTGTTGACCTAAGCAACCCAAAGGATAGTTGCATCTATCAAGTAGGAAATTTCGGTACCGCTTTATACAGGGAGGCTAATTTAACTAATGTGGAAGAATGAGGAAGTACTCCATCAAGGACTCAGTGCATCTATCAAATAGGAAACTTTGGTACCACTTTATACAGGAAGGCCAATTTAACTAATTTACACCACAAAATTGTCCAGCAGAGTGTGGAAGAATGAGGAAGTACTTCATCAAGGACCAGGGCAGTATCAAATGCACAAATATTATAGTGGTATGTGTCTCAGCTGGTTAGTAGCCAGCTGCAATAAATCACTACTAACCGGGAGGTCATGAGTTCGAGCCAGCCCGGGTCGGATTGAGCTCCCGACCATTAAAATAGCCTAGCTCGCTGTTGACCTAAGCAACCCGAAAGATAGTTGCATCTATCAAGTAGGAAATTTCAGTACCGCTTTATACAGGGAGGCTAATTTAACTAATTTACAACACCATAAAATTGTCCAGCAGAGTGCGGAAGAATGAAGAAGTACTCCATCAAGGATTAGGGCGGTTGCAAATGCACAAACACCATAGTGGTATGTGGCACAACTGGTTAGTAGCCGGCTGCAATAAATCACTACTGACCGAGAGGTCATAAGTTTGAGCCAGCCCGGGTCGGATTGAGTTCCCAACCATTAAAATAGCCTAGCTCATTGTTGACCTAAACAACCCAAAAGATAGTTGAATCTATCAAGTAGGAAATTTCAGTACCACTTTACACAGGAAGGCTAATTTAACTAATTTACAACACCATAAAATTGTCTAGCAGAGTGCGGAAGAATGAGGAAGTACTCCATCAAGGACTCAGTGCATCTATCAAGTAGGAAACTTTGGTACCACTGTATGCGGGGAGGCTAATTTAACTAATTTACAACACCATAAAATTGTCTAGCAGAGTGCGGAAGAATGAGGAAGTACTCCACCAAGGACTCAGTGCATCTATCAAGTAGGAAACTTTGGTACCACTTTATGCGGGGAGGCTAATTTAACTAATTTACAACACCATAAAATTGTCTAGCAGAGTGCGGAAGAATGAGGAAGTACTCCATCAAGGACTCAGTGCATCTATCAAGTAGGAAACTTTGGTACCACTTTATGCGGGGAGGATAATTTAACTAATTTACAACACCACAAAATTGTCCAGCAGTGTGTGGAAGAATGAGGAAGTACTCCATCAAGGACTCAGTGCATCTATCAAGTAGGAAACTTTGGTACCACTTTATGCGGGGAGGCTAATTTAACTAATTTACAACACCATAAAATTGTCCAGCAGAGAAGTATCGAACCCTGCGCAGACGGGGAAGCCTTAGCATTGAACGGTTGCGTTGTTAAAGTGCGGAGTATGGGACCCTGCGCAGACAGTCAGTCCATGCGACTTAAGCAGATGCAATCATTGAATTCTTGACAGCAAAAAGTGTCACCCCAAGGACATTCATCAGAGAATGCAAGCTGTTTATGGTGATTGTGTTGATGTGAGTCCTGTGCGTTGTTGGGCGAGTAAGTTTAAAGATGTTGAGGTGGGAACATCTGACTTGCGTGACAAGCAAAGTGTTGGACGTCCTGTGACAGCAACAACCAAGTTTCACAATCAAAAGGTTAACAGATTGATTCAGGACAATCGTCGTATCACTCAGAGAGAAATTTCAAGCATAATTGGCATTTTACAAGCACGTGTGGATCACATTATTGCTTTGCTCGGCTATCTGAAGATCTGTGCACGATGGGTCCTGTGAGACACTGGTTGCAGAAACAGAGTGTCGACTTCTTCCGTTTCGGCATCAGGAAACTTGTTCATTGTTGGCAGAAATGTATCCAATTGTCTGGTGTCTGGAAAAGAAAATAGTAGTAGTTAAAGAGCACATTCTAAGGATGATTTCTGTGTTTGATTTATTAAAATATTCCCATCCAAACCCAAGTAACGAAGGTGGAGGCATTACTTTTCATTCAACCCTTGTACATTAATGGCACTGGCTTTGACATATAAGATACGCTCCAGTTCGAAAGGCAGACCGCCAAGAGATGGGATCAGGGCAGAAATACAAAGAGGTTCCTCAGGAAGGTTGGGGATGCTCTTGGCAAGGCTGGCCCAAGACACTTTGCTGCCTGAGGCAGAAGAGCAAATGGGAAATCCGCTCAATTGGAAGTGTGTTTGTACCCAAAGCCAGGCCTCAGGCAGAGCAGCAAAGGGTTCCAGTCTTGGCTCTTGGCTTCTACTCTCTCCGAGGGATGGTGAATTCGCTTTGGGACTTAGTCTGGGCTTTAAAGGAGATGCTGAAATGCCTCGCACATCACCAAATGCTCATCAACACACCCTGCAAGGGAAAACACGCACTCCGATCGTCTGCAATGCAAGACTCAGAAAGAATACCAATTGGACAGAGAGCATCCAGGGTAACGTTGTGCAGCAGCAGCTGAATATGAACGCCGGTGAACAGAAATAAATGGAAAATGCAGTCAAGGAGCAAAGCAATGCAATCTCTATATGGAATTAATGCTAGATTCTCTCTGTTGCCGAATCACATGTGAGCCACCCTGAGATGGAGGCAGGCTATAAGAAATTTATTATTATTTTATTATGACACAGCAAACAAGATAGATATGCTGGATTTCATATCACAAAATCACAAGTCGAACACTTCCCAAGTGTCTAGGACTGCGTGATGTATTATTATTATTATTATTATTATTATTATTATTATTATTATTATTATATTATGATACAGCAAACAAGATAGATATGCTGGATTTCATATCACAAAATCACAAGTCGAACACTTTCCCAAGTGTCTAGGACTGCGTGATGTATTATTATTATTATTATTATTATTATTATTATTATTATTATTTTATTATGATACAGCAAACAAGATAGATATGCTGGATTTCATATCACAAAATCACAAGTCGAACACTTCCCAAGTGTCTAGGACTGCGTGATGTATTATTATTATTATTATTATTATTATTATTATTATTATTTTATTATGATACAGCAAACAAGATAGATATGCTGGATTTCATATCACAAAATCACAAGTCGAACACTTCCCAAGTGTCTAGGACTGTGTGATGTATTTTCGGATTATTATTATTATTATTATTGGCACAACGAGATAGTATGACACAGCAAACAAGACAGATATGCTGGATTTCGTATCACATAATAATAATAGTAATAATAATAATAATAATAATAATAATAATAATAATAATAATAATAATTGTATGACACAGCAAACAAGATAAATACAAGTATTATTATTATTATTATTATTATTATTATTATTATTATTATTATTTGTGGCCTCCAGTGGTGCAGTGAGTTAAAGCACTGAGCTGCTGAACTTGTGGACCAAAAGGTCACAGGTTCGAATCCGGGGAGCGGAATGAGCTCCTGCTGTTAGCTACAGCTTCTGCCAACCTAGTAGTTCGCAAACATGCAAATGTGAGTAGATCAATAGGTACTGCTCCGGTGAGAAGGTAACAGCATTCCATGCAGTCATGCCAGCCACATGGCCTTGGAGGTGTCTACGGACAACGCCGGCTCTTCGGCTTAGAAATGGAGATGAGCACCAACCCTCCAGAGTCGGACACAACTAGACTTAATGTCAGGGGAAACCTTTACCTTTACCTATTATTATTATTATTATTATTATTATTATTATTATTATTATTATTATTTTATGACACAGTAAACAAGATAGACATGCTGGATTTCATATCACAAAATCACAAGTCGAACACTTCCCAAGTGTCCAGGACTGTGTGATGTATTTTCGGATGATGCGTGCAGATCCCAGTAGGGTGGCCTTTTGCAGTTAGAAGATCATAATTTTGTCAATGCCTATTGTTTTCAAATGCCGGATGAGATCTTTCGGCACGGCACCCAGTGTGCCCATCACCACCGGGACCACCTGCACTGGTTTCTGCCAGAGTCTTTGAAGTTCGATCTTGAGGTCCTGATAGCGGCTGAGTTTTTCCTGTTGTTTTTTGTCAATGCGACTGTCACCTGGGATGGCGACATCAATGATCCAAACCTTTTTCTTTTCCACAACTGTGAGGTCTGGTGTGTTGTGTTCCAGAACTTTGTTAGTCTGGATTCAGAAGTCCCACAGTATCTTTGCGTGCTCATTTTCCAATACTTTTGCAGGTTTGTGATCCACGAAGAATAGCAATATTGTGCAACAAAGGCAGTGTCTGGGTGTTATTGTTCCAATTGCAATGGCAGTCTTACATATGCAATACACACTGCACAACTCGACTGTTGCTCCTGTCAACAAATTGCTATACGGTTTGCAAGGACTCCGTTTCAGGCCAAGTAATGCCATTTGCAAGAAAATGAGCAGAAAGCACAAGCTTACTTCTAAGTGTCCAAGGGAGCAAAACGATGAACATTTCTTTAAGTGTGCATTTTGGATCGGAACATAGCCAGCGGGAAGTCTTCAAGTGCTCTCTCCGGAGGATTGAGATTTCAGGCTAGTAATTACTGCATCAGCGACGCCACCGGCTCTGTGCTCTTTTCCAGGTGTCACAACCTGGAGGCATGGATTAGCTTCAGCGACTCTGTGATGAGAAAACAGTCCCAAGTTCCCAGGCTGGATTTGGGGAGAAAAGGAGCAAATATCACACCGAAGCTGGCCGCGAGCTGCACGCCGCAATTTCCTCCGCATTCCCTTTGAAGCAATACATAATGTTACCCCAACCCTGTGGACCTTTTTTTTTTCATTGGGGAAATATGTCAGGTGTAGCCAAACAACCCACCCTCCTCCAATATGGGATGACAAATCCCATAACCCCCAGGACAGGATAGTTATTTAGGGCAGAAATAAACATTGTCTATGAAGGACATTATATTTTCTCTGCAAATAATAATAATAATAATAATAATAATAATAATAATAATAATAATAATAATAATGCAATTAAGGCCAAGATCAAAAAATCAGCTGATGACCCAAAATGCAGACTGTGCAAGGAAACCGACAAAACCATTGATCATATCCTCAGCTGCTGTAAGAAAATTGCACAGACAGACTACAAACAGAGGCACAACTACGTGGCCCAAATGATCCATTGGAACTTATGCCTCAAGTACCACCTCCCAGCAGCAAAGAATTGGTGGGATCATAAAGCTGCAAAAGTATTGGCAAATGAGCACGCAAAGATACTGTGGTGCTTCCGAATCCAGACTGACAAAGTTCTGGAACACAACACACCAGACATCACAGTTGTGGAAAAGAAAAAGGTTTGGATCATTGATGTCGCCATCCCAGGTGACAGTCGCATTGACGAAAAACAACAGGAAAAACTCAGCCGCTATCAGGACCTCAAGATTGAACTTCAAAGACTCTGGCAGAAACCAGTGCAGGTGGTCCCGGTGGTGATCGGCACATTGGGTGCCGTACCAAAAGATCTCAGCTGGCATTTGGAAACAATAGACAAAATTACGATCTGCCAACTGCAAAAGGCCACCCTATTGGGATCTGCGCGCATCATCCGAAAATACATCACACAGTCCTAGACACTTGGGAAGTGTTCGACTTGTGATATGAAATTCAGCATATCTATCTTGTTTGCTGTGTCATAATAAAATAATAATAATAATAATAATAATAATAATAATACAGTAGAGTCTCACTTATCCAACATAAACGGGACAGCAGAACATTGGATAAGCGAAAATGTTGGATAATAAGGAGGGATTCAGGAAAAGCCTATTAAACATCAAATTATGTCATGATTTTACAAATTAAGTACCAAAACATCATGCTTTTTTAAAAAATGGATAGAAAAAGCAGATCAGTACACAATAACGTTATATAATAATTACTGTATTTATGAATTTAGCACTACATTTTGCAATTTATTGAAAAATTGACTAAACAAACATTGACGACTAAAAGGCAAACTGTGTTGGATAATGCAGAACCTTGGATAAGCAGAGCTTGGATAAGTGAGACTCTACTGTAATAATAATAATAATAATAATACAGCAGAGTCTCACTTATCCAACACTCGCTTATCCAACGTTCTGGATTATCCAACGCATTTTTTGTAGTCAATATTTTCAATACATCATGATATTTTGGTGCTAAATTCGTAAATACAGTAATTACTACATAGCATTACTGCGTATTGAACTACTTTTTCTGTCAAATTTGTTGTATAACATGATTTTTTAGTGTTTAATTTGTAAAATCATTACCTAATTTGATGTTTAATAGGCTTTTCCTTAGTGCCTCCTTATTATCCAACATATTCGCTTATCCAACATTCTGCTGGCCCGCTTATGTTGGATAAGTGAGACTCTACTGTACTTTATTTATAGTTTATTTATAAACTTTATTTATACTTCTGTATATCATCTATCTACCTCTATCCCATTTCTATTGTCTAGTCTCTTTCTCATCTATCTATCTAACACCTCCCAACAAAGGATTCCCCCAGGTGGGAAGCAGCCAGGCTTTGAATCTGCAAGGCCAATGCTAATCAAGGTGGCCAATTGCAACATTCACACTGGCCTCAGACAAGAGTTCTTTCTCCCACTCTGGACATTATTCCACAGATATATAAACCCCACTTGCCACGTTTCCAACAGACTTCACAACCTCTGAGGATGCCTGCCATAGATGCAGGTGAAATGTCAGGAGAGAATGC
The DNA here is from genome assembly GCF_035594765.1 of Anolis carolinensis. Lineage (NCBI taxonomy): Eukaryota > Metazoa > Chordata > Lepidosauria > Squamata > Anolidae > Anolis > Anolis carolinensis. Next base: position 19,701,618 of record NW_026943822.1, on the reverse strand, counting down.
TTCTGGGACATGGCCAGACAGCCTGGAAAACTCACAGCAACCCAATGATCCCGGCCATGAAAGCCTTCGACAACACATTGCCAAATCTATATTTTACTTTAAATATATATATATATATATAGGACGGGAATTGTGCAGCCTTTAGGGCAAATGTTTCTTTCTTGTGGCGCCACCACAGACCTCCCATATTGGAAAAATAAAGGAAAATTGACCTTTTGTGCCTCCGAAGAGGTGTGCTTGCCTCAAAAGAAACAACTTCGCTAGCTGCCAGTCTGTTTCTGAGTTGAATTCAAAGTGACAGTTTTGACCTTTAAAGCCCTCCACGGCTCAACTCCAGAGGATCTCAAAGACTATATCTCCCTATAGAAGCCTATTTGAGTTTGAAGATCTGCATTAAGTGCATTTCATGCTGTTTCTTTTGGAAAGCGGTTTAGCTTGGATAAATGAGACTCTATTCAGAATACAGGTACTTTGCTTATCAATCCAGTTACTAATAGATTTGAAGTACAGTAGAGTCTCACTTATCCAAGCTAAACGGGCCGGCAGAAGCTTGGATAAGCGAATATCTTGGATAATAAGGAGGGATTAAGAAAAAGCCTATTAAACATCAAATTAGGTTATGATTTTACAAATTAAGCACCAAAACATCATGTTATACAACAAATTTGACAGGAAAAGTAGTTCAATATGCAGTCATGTTATGTTGTCATTACTGTATTTACAAATTTAGCACCAAAATATCACGATATATTGAAAACATTGACTACAAAAATGGCTTGGATAATCCAGAACATTGGATAAGCGAGTCTTGATATATTGAAAACATTGACTACAAAAATGGCTTGGATAATCCAGAGGCTTGGATAAGCGAGGCTTGGATAAGTGAGACTCTACTGTCGTTTTTGTGAGTAGATAACACAGGGCATCATTCTTAGACTGAACAGTCCAAAGACCAAATCATCTCTCTGTTTTGAGAGTCTAATAGAGTCTCTGTCCAGTCTGAAAGTCCAATGAAGGATCTAAGCATATTGTTCCTACTGAAATCTGAACTGAATTGGTCTCAAATTGAGTCTGAGTCCTGAACAAGCCCAGATGTTTTGGCCTTCAACTTCCAAAAATCCTAACAGCCGGTAAACTGTGTCAGAGTAATAGCAGCGCAGCAGTAGTTGGACGGAATCAGTGGAATGGAGAACGAAGAGACATCAGAGACGATGGTAAAACTATATACAAAGTTTTACTGTAAGCAGTAATAAACAAGACAAACAGACTTGCAGACAATAGACACAGAACTTGACTTCTCAGCAAACAGCAGAACAGAACAGAACTGATCTGATGCAATCAGTAATGCATACACACACTTGTGTCTGGACACTCCCCAGTTCCAGCCACACATCAAGGTCATCACAGCTTCTCAGTAATTAACTCTTTACAGACTATAGTCCACTCTGGATGATGCAATCAGTATGCAATACAAACCAAGACACAAATTGCATTTAAACACTATCTATACACAAATCCCACATTAACAATGCCATCTACAGCTGTGCTGCAAATTACTCTGACAAACTGGCTGGGAATTCTGGGAGTTGTAGGTCAAAATACCTGGGGACCCACAGATTGAGAACCACGGCTCTAAAGCTTTCTGTTTCCACTGACTTCTAAAAGCATACCGTTTCTAAAACGGAGTCTGAGTCCTGAACAAGCCCAGTTCTGATCACGTCGTCTGTAGCCACTCCCGCAACAAAGAGTTAAGGTAAAATTGCATACCAAAACACACATATACTGTAAGCAATCTGAATTAGATACACAACATAGTGGAGGCTTGAGAAGGTTGCTATTTTCAACAGTTTCGGCATCCCTTTTATGAAGTGTGCCTTTTCCATTTTCTCTTGCCATGCAAATGGCATTTTTTTTTGCAAGAATCTCTCCTAGAATCTCTCCGAGTACACATTCAATTATTTCTCCTTATATGTTTTACACACATTTGCATAATTATTTTTTTCAGTGAGCTTTCCCTTAATTTGAGGATCATTATATAAGAAGTTTTCCCTTCTATAATGGCAAACCCGAGGGGCAGGCCAATATCAAAAAGCAACATATAGGTCTGGAAAGGTTAAAACAGGAGCAAATTCCCCCGCTAACTTTAATGGACGTTCTTCCCCACCCCGAAACGTTTAAACAAGACTTACACTAATGCCCTGCCAAGTTGCCTGGAGCTTTGATCTTGAGCAAGGAGGCCAAGAGATTAATTAGCAAGAATCCACAAATGATAGCAACATCTCCGCAACCTTGGATTTCTAAAGCCCGAACACACAAACACACGCGCACACACACACATGTGCAGAAGCTCCCCGATGGATTAACGCGAAGGAGGGAGCTCCAGGGTTCTGGTTTCCTCAGAAAGGCTTTGAAGAGGCTCCAGTGTGAAATTAACTAATTAATTGTAGAAACACACTCACACACACAAAGCAACACAACGGGTTATGCTTCGAGAGGCCGGCAAAGAAAGGCTGATGTATTCGCCAGAGACATCCTGCCAGCAAAGATCTCACAAAAGCTAGTACTCCAAAGGTGTCAGAAGACATTATCATTATTATTATTATTATTATTATTATTATTATTATTATTATTATTATTATTATTTTATTATTATTATGACACAGCAAACAAAATAGTCATGCTGGATTTCATATCACAAAATCACAAGTCGAACACTTCCCAAGTGTCTAGGACTGTGTGATGTATTTTCAGATGATGCGTGCAGATTCCAGTAGGGTGGCCTTTTGCAGTTGGCAGATCATAATTTTGTCAATGTCTATTGTTTCCAAATGCCGGCTGAGATCTTTTGGC
>NW_026943822.1:19683768-19693768 GCF_035594765.1 Anolis carolinensis | reverse complement strand
ATATATCTCAGTGCCTTTCCCTGCACACCATTGCATTATTCCAGTTTGGCTTCTTTCTTTATCGTATATTTTCCTTATGCATTTTGACCTTGGAGATCATGGTTGTGTGCCACTGCATTTATAATTGGAAAGTTTTTTCTATAATATATTTATACTATTCCATTGGGGAGGGTGCGTTTTGCCTTTATTTCCCTTTTCCATTCCCATTCCAACCCCATTCTCCCTTAAAACCATCTCTTGGAAGAGAAACTCCAAGGCCTGGTTGCTATTGCTTGGTCCCAAACAGATCTCACACATGATTTTACAAATTAAGCACCAAAACATCATGTTATACAACAAATTTGTCAGAAAAAGTAGTTCAATACGCAGTAATGCTATGTAGTAATTACTGTATTTACAAATTTAGCACCAAAATATCACGATGTATTGAAAACATTGACTACAAAAATGTCTTGGATAATCCAGAACGTTGGATGAGCGAGTGTTGGATAAGTGAGACTCTACTGTATACTGTCCTAAATTTGGGAGACACAGTATTGTCAATGGCTGTATTCATTCAACTACCTCGTGACTCAATATTTACACACTGCACTTTACCCAGCTCATTTTTGTCCTTTTACTTGGGTGCCAAATCCACGTTTTAATATGCTTTAACATGATTATTCCTTTTGTTTTGTTTGTTTTGTTTGGGAATGTTGGATTTTAATAACTGTGCTTGCATTTTTGATGTTTCTCTATGTTTTATTGTTTTATCTGGGCTTGGCCCCATGTAAGCCACCCCGAGTCCCTTCGGGGAGATGGTGGCGGGGTATAAAAATAAATTATTATTATTATTATTATTATTATTATTATTATTATTATTATTATTGTATGACACAGCAAACAAGATAGATATGCTGGATTTGGTATCACAAAATCACAAGTCGAACACTTCCCAAGTGTCTAGGACTGTGTGATGTATTTTCGGATGATGTGCGCAGATCCCAGTAGGGTGGCCTTTTGCGCGTATTATTATTATTATTATTATTATTATTATTATTATTATTATTATTATTATTGTATGACACAGCACACAAGATAGATATGCTGGATTTCATATCACAAAATCACAAGTCGAACACTTCCCAAGTGTCTAGGACTGTGTGATGCATTTTCAGATGATGCGCACAGATCCCAGTAGGGTGGCCTTTTGCGATTATTATTATTATTATTGATCTTGAGTAGGACACTGCTAAGAAAGATAGGACAGAAGGAAGGAAAAAAGTGTTGTCAAAGGCTTTCATGGCCGTAATCATTAGGTTGCTGTGAGTTTTCCGGGCTATATGGCCATGTTCCAGAAGCATTTTCTCCTCACAATTGCAACATTTACACATGCCTCAAACAAAGAGTTCTTTCTCCCACCCTGGACATTATTCCACAGCTATATAAACATCACTTGTCTAGTTTCCAACAGACCTCACAACCTCTGAGGATGCCTGCCTAAGATGTGGGTGAAACGTCAGGAGAGAATGCTTCTGGAACATGGCCATACAGCCCGGAAAACCCACTACAATGAAGGAAGGAAGGTTGGTTAATTCTGGGTTCCTTGGACGCTCCTTTCTGAAAGCTTTTGCGGCCACATCTGTAGGAGTGATGTGCTGATGTTTGGCATTTTAGCGCACTGCTTGAGCCATTGGCATCGAAAGGCATTCAGCCCCACCTGCTGATGGCTGCCATTCAAACTCCCTGGAGTGACATTGGGACATCTGCGTCCTTCCAAGAAACCAGTATATATTACCAAGAGATGTCCTTTGCCAGAGTCTTTTTACTCCCTCGCAGCATATCTTGCTTTTAAATGGCTTGAGAATCCAATATCATTTTCCAAACAATAACGTCTTCTCTTATCTCAAATGTTTTTGAAATATATATATATTAAAAGCCATATCCCTCCCCCCGACTCTCCTCCCCTTCTGTTAGAAGTCAAAGGCATCCCCATGGCTCGAACCGTGTTGCTGATACAGGCAGGCGTTGTGTTACATTTTAATGGCTGTCACAGATGGAGGCATTTGGCGCTTCCATTGACAACAACACTCCGGCGAGATGCTGACTACACATTGGGTCAGCAGCAGATAAAGAAAGATGGGATGGGAAAAGAGCAGGCGTCTGAATGGTCATGGTGTGGCCCAGTATCAGTTTGGTAGGAACATGAGAAAGGGAAGAAAGCAGAATTATAACTGCAGGAGTTTGCTTTTGCTGGAGGCCCCATCTAAGTCAAGGTAAAGGTTTTCCCCTGACATTAAGTCCAGTCGTCTCTACACAAACACAAGATGGTCTATGTATAAAGAAAATATGTCCAAATAGCATATAATATTATTAAAGTTCCCCGTACAAAGCTCAATTTGGCCGTACCAGACAAAATGAAAAGGAGCAACAGCTCTAACACAAAAGTTATCCAAGTCTGGTATTGGTTCCAATGTGTATAGGCTTCAGGGATATATAGTCAATGAAAATATCTTCCCAACAAAGTAAACAGACGTTGGTCAACAGATGGGGAACGTTCTTTTCATCTCAAGACTTTTACAAATTCCCTTACGAATTTTTCACTGATACAATACCGTTCTACAATTGATGAAGACAGATAGTACATAAACAGAGGCAAGGCTTCTTCTTTTCATCTCAAAACTTTTTAAAAAATTCCACAACAAATTTTTCACTAATGATACAATGACGTTATATAATTGATGAAGACAGACAGTACATAAACAGAGGCAAGGCTTCTTCTTTTTATCTCAAAACTTTTAAAAATTCCCCAACAAAATTTTCACTAATGATACAATGACGTTATACAATTGACGAAGACAGACAGTACATAAACAGAGGCAAGTCTTCTTCTTTTCATCTCAAATTTAAAAAAAATCCCCAACAAAATTTTCATTAATGATACAATGACGTTATACAATTGATAAAGACAGACAGTACATAAACAAAGGTAAGGCTTCTTCTTTTCATCTCAAATTTAAAAAAATTCCCCAACAAAATTTTCACTAATGATACAATGACGTTATACAATTGATGAAGACAGGCAGTACATAAACAGAGGCAAGGCTTCTTCTTTTCATCTCAAGACGTTTACAAATTCCCTTACGAATTTTTCACTAAGGATACGATACCATTCTACAATTGATGAAGACAGATAGTACATAAACAGAGGCAAGGCTTCTTTTCATCTCATTATAGTAATGCAATTTCCACTATTCTACCTTAAGGAAAGTAAGATTCATCTGCCAACCTAGTTAAATTTGGATTAGTATGGTGCCACCTTGTCCTTTGCCTTACACAGCAATCTGTCTTGCTCTGATCCGGCTCTCAGACTTTCAGGCTCAAAGGCATCCCGTTGTCAATAAATTATAAAGGACTTTGGCTATTCAGAGCTGATGGATCATAAGGGAAAAATTGCTTTAGATCATTCAGTGGTCACTCAAGACAAAAAAAAGAGGTCCCCCTCTATCCCAAATATAAGCCCAAAGCTTAAATTTAATCAGCTGGAAATTATAATATTGGTTTGGAGAGTTGCCAGACTGACCGACAACGGCTTTGACGGGCATGCAAATGAGCCTAGGAGAACAGAAGGGGATGAAAAAGAAGCAGATATGCAAATACTATGATGTCCAGAAGGTCCGTCCTTAATTGTACGCGGCGGTGGGAGGGGTGCTCCTCACTGTCGCTTCCATATTGCGATCTGTCGGGTCTTCCGGCCCTTGCTTGGGCTCATTGGCATGGCTTGGAGAAGGAACTTCCACAACTCCAGCTGAGTGTCTCGCATGTTGATTTAATACGTTTTGGTTCATTAAAAACTCATCCGGTTAAATGTGAATATAGGTAAAGATAAAGGTTTTCACCTGACATGAAGTCTAGCCGCGTCCGACTGTGGAGGTGAGTGCTTATCTGCACACAGAAACTACATCAAATCTATTAGTAACTGGATTGATAGACAAAATACCTGTATGCTGAATACATGAAGTATTTGAGTAAACCAACTGTTACGTTTAAAGAAATCTGCTTATTTTGGTCTCTTGAGAGCATGATTTAAAGGCAAATATATTTTAAAGGAGAGTAGATGTTTTTGGGCAACTAAAAGAACACTGGATTGTTGTATGTTTTTCGGGCTGTATGGCCATGTTCCAGAAGCATTCTCTCCTGACATTTCGCCCACATCTATGGCAGGCATCCTCAGTTCTGAAACTCTGTTCTCTCTCTCTCTCTCTCTCTCTCTCTCTCTCTCTCTCTCTTACATTCTCTATCTATAAGGTAAAGGTTTGCAAATGTAAGTAGATCAATAGGTACTGCTCTGGCAGGAAGGTAACGACGCTCCATGCCAGCCACATGACCTTGGAGGTGTCTGTGGACAACGCCGGTTCTTCAGCTTAGAAATGGAGATGAGAAATGGAGATGTCTAGTCGGACACGACTAGACTTAATGCCAGGGGAAAACCTTTACCTTTACCATATATTATTATCATGATGATGATGATAATGGCTATTATTATTATTATTATTATTTTATTGTATGACACAGCAAACAAGATAAATATGCTGGATTTCGTTTCACAAAACCACAAGTCGAACACTTCCCAAGTGTCTAGGACTGTGTGATGTATTTTCGGATGATGCACACAGATCCCAGTCGGGTGGCCTTTTGCAGTTGACAGATCGTAATTTTGTCAATGTCTATTGTTTCCAAATGCCGGCTGAGATCTTTTGGCACAGCACCCAGTGTGCCCATCACCACCGGGACCACCTGTACTGGTTTCTGCCAGAGTCTTTGAAGTTCAATCTTGAGGTCCTGATAGCGGCTAAGTTTTTCGTCAATGCAACTGTCACCTGGGATGGCGACATCAATGATCCAAACCTTTTTCTTTTCCACAACTGTGATGTCTGGTGTGTTGTGTTCCAGAACTTTGTCCGTCTGGATTCGGAAGTCCCGCAGTATCTTTGCGTGCTCATTTTCCAATACTTTTGCAGGTTTGTGATCCCACCAGTGGTGGTACTTGAGGCATAAGTTCCAATGAATCATTTGGGCCACATAGTTGTGCCTCTGTTTGTAGTCTGTCTGTGCGATTTTCTTACAGCAACTGAGGATATGATCAATGGTTTCATCGGCTTCCTTGCACAGTTTGCATATTATTATTATTATTATTATTATTATTATTATTATTATTATTATTATTATTATTATTATATTGATATGTTCTTTTGTCTTGGGATGAACCAACAAGTCTTGTTAGGGTCACCATGTCATTTGACAAATCGAGCCGCATCTGTGCCGTGCTCCCAAGGGGATGCCTCTATCTCGAAACCCCCTTGTTTTCTCCAAGTGTCCCTTCTCAAATTAAGCAGCTGTGCATTTATTTATTTCTCTTTCAGAAGTGGCCTGGATGATGAATTATCTTGCCTTCTTATGGGCGAACTTGGAGAGAGAGAGAAAGACGGAGCGGGAAGGAGAAATGTTGTTTTTCATTCCTGTTTTCCCTTCGGAATTAGTCTTGCAATATTAGCAAAAAAAAAACAACCCAAAAACACATAGACCTCTTGTTCACCAAAAATACCCAAGGGGTGGGAACAAATGCGTGTTTCCTTTTCTATAGCGGTCATATTTTTTCCCCAAAATCCATTCGTCTTTCCAAATCAATTTACAATGTTTTGAAAATTCATATGTGTGTTCACCAGGCAACATCCCCAATTATATGCATTTTTATTAGCAATTTCCCGCAATAGTGCATATAAATGTGTGTATGCCTTTTTATTCTCTACGCATTTTTATTTACTTGAATTCTTTGACTAGAAAAAAAAAAACATTGAAAAATTCATAATACAAAATAATTATTTTGTTTAATAGTTCCAATGTACAGTAGAGTCTCACTTATCCAACACTCGCTTATCCAATGTTCTGGATTATCCAACGCATTTTTGTAGTCAATGTTTTCAATACATTGTGATATTTTAGTACTAAATACGTAAATACGGTAATTACTATGTAGCATTATTGTATATTGAACTACTTTTTCTGTCAAATTTGTTGTTAAACATGATGTTTTGGTGCTTAATTTGTAAAATAATAACCTAATTTGGTGTTTAATAGGCTTCTCCTTAATCTCACTTTATTATCCAACATATTCGCTTATCGAACTTTCTGCCGGCCCGTTTATGTTGGATAAGTGAGACTCTACTGTACCTGTATAACTTTGTGGATTTTTTAAAGCTTCAGATAAGATGTGCAGACTTGTTTATGAAGAAAGGTTCTGATACTCACACAAAAAAAAGAAAAATTCAAATGGATGTGGAAGTAACAAACAACAACAACAATAATTTTATTTTTATATCTTGCCTCCATCTCCCCAAAGGGCTTACATGGAGCCAAGCCCAGGAAATTACAATCAATGTAAATAAAACACATCCAAGTAAAAACAGATCCAAAAAACATAATAAAATCACATCAAAATCAACACAGATAGTTAAGAGACCTGAGCAAGCTCATAAAAATACAACATAATAATAATACACTATTATAATTGTATGTTATATATTACATGCAATAAAGGAAGCAGCCAGGTATTGAAGCTGCAAGGCTATTCAATGCTAATCAAGGTTATCAATTGCAACATTCAAACAGAAAAAAAGTTCTTTCTCCCACCCTGGACATTATTCCACAGATAGTTTCCAACAGACTTCACAACCTTTGAGGATGCCTGCCATAGATGTGGGCAAAACGTCAGGAGAGAATGCTTCTGGAACATGGCCAGACAGCCCGGAAAACTCACAACGACCCAGAACAATAATTATATTATCCAATACAATTTTCATTCCTGGGTTATAAATGTCATTTCCTCATTGGTTCTATCATAAAAACATGGGAAAAGTATATTAAACTCAAAAAAAAAAACTTTATTTCTGTCGGGCATCCTGCAGCACATTTTGCTCTAGTTTTTCATTGAGTCTCAACCAATTCAACAGAGTTAGTGGCAGTCATAAAAACAAAGTTTCTGGAGTATAACAACCACTTTCAAAGTAAGAACCGCACAATTAAACAGGAAATAACACTTTCAAACCAGGAACAGATTATTTTTTTCAAATTTTGTTACATAGTGTTATGTTCTAGGCCATGTCTGAATTCAGCAAGTCTGAATTAGGTTGGTTCCTATTAAAATGTGAACCAAATGAATTTCGCTCCCATCTCTAGAGATACCTCCGGGCAAAAAGCGTTATGTAATAGGCTTTATGTCTTCCAGGATGAATAATTGGCCATGAAAGGAGCCTTTAATACTAAGGCCACATTCTTATACATGTCTGCTCAGACATAAGCCTTCTTTTGCTCAATGGGATCTATTTCCAAGTAGAACAGGTAGGAAACGTGTTGTCAGCAGGCCCACAAATCCGATCTTTACAACCAAACTAATTGACTTTAGCTTTGTTGAAATCCCTCCCAACATCCCAAGAGAAATTTAAAAAAAATTCTGTGCTTAGTCAGGTTGAGTATCCCAAAAATCCTTGGGTTTTTGATTTTTTTTGTATTTTTATAGAGATTTTTTATATATATTTTTATTGTATTTTATATATAGAGTATTTTTTTGATTTTTGCTCCTGTGTTTTGAAATATGTGGACTTGCATAGTGAGATCTCTTGGAGATGGGACCCAGATTTAAATAAGGAATTCAGTTATGTTTCATATTCAGCTTATACACATAAGTAAAGGTAAAAGTTTTCTCCTGACATTAAATCTAGTTGTGTCCAACTCTGGGGGTTGGTGCTCATCTCCATTTCTAAGCCAAAGAGCCGGCGTTGTCCGTAGACACCTCCAAGGTCATGTGGCCACTGGCATGACTGCATGGAGAGCCATTACCTTCCCGCCGGAGCAGTACCTATTGATCTACTCACATTGGCATGTTTTCAAACTGCTAGGTTGGCAGAAGCTGGGGCTAACAGCTGAAGCTCAGCCCACTCCCTGGATTTGCACTTTCGTTCAGCACATTTAGCAGCTCAAGGATTTAACCCGCATAGCTTGAAAGTAATTTTAGACAATAAGTCCAGTCGTATCCGACTCTGGGGGTTGGTGCTCATCTCCATTTCTAGGCTGAAGAGCTGGCGCTGTTCATAAACACCTCCAAGGTCCATGACTGAATGGTGCGCCATTACCTTCCCGCTGAAGCAGTACCTATTGATCTACTCACATTGGCATGTTACGAACTGCTGGATTGGCAGAAGCTGGAGCTAACAGCGGGAGCTCACTCCGCTCCCAGGTTTCGAACCACCGACCTTTCGGTCAGCAAGTTCAGCAGCTCAGCGGTTTAACCCGCTACACCACCGGGGGCTCCTTATCTTGGCACTATTTCTGGGTATATTTGACCCACTGATTCCAAACATGGCAATGTTTGGAATAATAATGTTTGTATAAATGTTAATAATAATAATAATAATAATAATAATAATAATAATAATAATAATACAGTGGAGTCTCACTTATCCAACACTCGCTTATCCAACGTTCTGGATTATCCAACGCATTTTTGTAGTAAATGTTTTCAATATATTGTGATATTTTGGTGCTAAATTCATAAATACAGCAATTAGTACATAGCATTACTAAATATTGAACTACTTTTTCTGTCAAACTTGTTGTATAACATGATGTTTGGGTGCTTAATTTGTAAAATCATAACCTAATTTGATGTTTAATAGGCTTTTCCTTAATCTCTCGTTATTATCCAACATATTCGCTTATCCAGCGTTCTGCCAGCCCGTTTACATTGGATAAGTGAGACTCTACTGTAACAACAACAGCAACAACAACAATTCTTTATTGATTAGTCACTTTTGACCATATCAAAACATGTAAAACATACAGTACGTACACACTACTGTAATAATAATAATAATACTGTAATGGCAACATGGTACTAGTTCTCCCCTATCAGCTCTATTTTTTCAGATACAGATGCCATATACAGTAGAGTCTTACTTATCCAAGCTAAACGGGCTGGCAGAAGCTTGGATAAGCGAATATCTTGGATAATAAGGAGGGATTAAGGAAAAGCCTATTAAGCATCAAATTAGGTTATGATTTTACAAATTAAGCACCAAAACTTCATGTTATACAACATATTTGACAAAAAAAGTAGTTCAATACACAGTAATGTTATGTTGTAATTACTGTATTTACAAATTTAGCACCAAAATATCACGATATATTGAAAACATTGACTACAAAAATGGCTTGGATTATCCAGAGGCTTGGATAAGCGAGGCTTGGATTAGTGAGACTCTACTGTACCAGTCTTTATCTGCTCGCCCATAGAAAACCATGATAACCATATCTAAGAAACTGTAGCTAATGCAGTCTATCCAATGCAGTGTTCTGAATCAGTGCCACAAATAACTCCAGGAACAATTCTGAAAATCAAGACACCAAGAAATGTTTTTCTTGGGTTGAGTTGCTGTTGTTATTATTATGATTGTTACTGTTGTTCTTGTTGTATAGTATCTCTAGTATGGCTCTCAGCAATTGGATTTCCAGGGTGTTCGCCCTCTCTGAAATCGTCGCAACTGAGAATAACTGAGAATATTGAAATTCCATTCAGTGCTTGACTTCATGAGCTGCCTCCTTCAGATGAGCAGATGTCTGAAGGATGGGGAAGGCCATGGCGAAGCTTGACGGTGAATAGCCGGGCGGATGTGCGTTGCCCTGAGAACAGCCACAGTTTCTAATGCAAACAGGCTGTGTGGCAACACACACACACACACACATATGGCCAGCCACCGCCGTCCTTCCTCCTCCCCCTTTGCAGCACATGGTAGGTATGGCTACACAGAGACATTTATGTGCGCAGGCAGGGAGACGCCAATGGTTCCTGGCGGCCGAACAATAATCTTTTCTTCTCCTCCCGGCCTCTGCCGCCAAGCTCTCTGTAAACACCTAACCCCAAAAATGTGCCTGTGGATTTGCAACAGCGGGGTCGGCTCTCCGGCTG